>NW_024499239.1:18416392-18645741 GCF_017590055.1 Onychostruthus taczanowskii | reverse complement strand
TTTCTTCTTTTTTTTTTTTTTTTTTTTTTTTTTTTTTTTTTTTTTTTTTTTTTTTTTTTGCCTGTCCTGGTTTTCATCTTCCTTTTCCTTTTTAAACCTTAGCTCAAAAAGCTTCTTCCTAAGCCAAGTGGGCATACTGCTGGAACTCCTAGCCTTTCCACAGGGCCTTCCTCCTGCCTGAATTCTCAAAAATCAGTCTCTCCCTGTGCCTGTTCTCCTGAGATTTTACCCTGCTGTTCCTTGAATAAACCTCAGTCTGCAGTTCTAAAATCCCTTCTCACCCCACTGCTTAACTTTCCAGCCTTTTCCCATGTCCTCAAACCAGTCATTTTGAGGTCATTGCAGCCCAGGCCACTGGACAAGGATCACCAACCAGTTTATCCCTGTTTGTGAGTGGCAGCTCACACGGCATTAGGGCTAGTGAGCCCCTTCAGAGTTTGTGTTAGGAAATTGTCACCAATGCAGTGCCCAGCCTGCACTGCCAGTGTGGTGCTGTGTTGTCCTTTCAGCAGGTGTCCACGTGGTTAAAACCCTTCCACTTACTTGGTCAGGACATCTGTAGGACAGCCCTACCCACAGCAGTGAAAGGTATTTCTCTCTTGCTCATGGCCTTGGTCTCTGTTTCCTAGGGGAAAAAAATGAACAAACAACCCCAAAGCAGTGGATTTAGTGAGCCTGTGTGCAAATATGTTCTCTCTGGTCCAGGTTAGGTGCATTCTGCCTCTCCCCAGCTTTGGTTCCTGTCCTTAGACAAAATGCAGTGATTTAGGAAACCGAGTCCCTGCTGGTGACACCACCTCTGAACACTGCAGATGACTCATGGATGTATTTGCTGCTACTTGTGTCCCTTCTTTGGTAAGGATTTGTTAGATGTAAAACAGCATGGGGACATCTGAGGTTTGGCTGCATAGGGCAGGGCTGTGACCTGCAGGGAGAGATGAGTCCTGCAGGAGAAGAGAGCCATTTTAGTCTGTTTTGGCTTTGTTTTCCTTTTCCATTGTTGTGCTGTTTTGAGCAGACTGCTCTATACTGCTTGCAGTATCTAAACTAGTTTCTTTGCAGAGCATTGAGTTGTGAGTAGAATATTCCTTAAACTGATCTCTGCTATGCAGAAGATCAGATTGATCTGTATACATCTTTCCTCTCCGATTTCCTCTTGGAGTTTGGCATGTGGAACCAATCTCAGGCTCTTATGGTCTGTTTTGATGTTATGATTATCATCTGGCTGTGTTTTCCAGGAATTTACTAGTTCTCTCATAGGTCTGCTGGCAGGTTGGAGCTGCCAGGCTGTAGCATAGAGTCTGCATGTTTCCCTGTCAGAACTGGAAAAACTGACTTCCATTTAAAGGCTTTGCTCAGCAACAGTGACTGAGCTGGGCTGGACTATCATACTCATGAGTTTAGAGTATAAATTTATGGAGAACATGTGGTGCCTAGCATACAAAGCTCTGGGGTGTTACATGAATCTCTAGGCATGGATAAAGTCCCAGTGCTAGAAGTCACCATTATACAGGATAGATTTCAGGTGTTTCAGCTTTTCTTCACTCATTGGAGTTCTCACTGGTGTTCTAGAGGTCTCTTGAAGCCTTTCAGAACCTCCCCTGTGTAGGACTGTGGAGGTTTTAGAATTCAAGGATGGCTTTTGGTTGAGATCTAAAGATGTTTCCCTGATTGTGAATTGAAAGTTCAGCCTGCTTCTTTAAATATTTTATATCAACACACAACCCTGTAAATTTATTTGATTTTTTGGCAGTATGTAAATTCAGCATCCACTGTTACAAAGATTAAAAAACCTGTATAAATAAGATGATGTTCAAATTATCCTTATCTGCCTGAAACCTTTTCCTTCACAGATGGGAAAAGATAATAAATTCTTTTGTTGAAGTTGCTTGCATAATTTTTTATTTTCTGTATGAAAGGCTTTTTGGAACTACTTGCAAGGCAACAAATTCAGTTGTAGTACTTACAGAACTAGCAGCTAACAGTGTCATGGCCTTGAGGATGAACATAGCAAAACGATATTTTAAAATAAATACATTTTAATTTATTTATATGACAGTAAAGAGGTTTGCACAATTTCTGGATGAAAGAAGTTGACATAGAACTTTAAAATGTGAGATGATATTTTAGCAGACATATTTAGTTTCAAGAAATGGCTTGACTGAGTAAGACAAGGTCAGCCACATCTCCTTAAAATGACCAAAAAACCAGCCAGTAAAATATTTAAATCAGTGTGGATGGGCAATAATTTTAGTTTTGGAAAATGGAACTAAATGTGATGATAGGGCATAAAATATGAAAAATGAGGGACTCTATCAAGTAGCTTCAGTAGAACTGGGTACCTAAGCTGACACAGAGATGAGTCTAAACATTGCTAATCTATGACAGTTTTAATGGCAGAACAACAAAAGTATTTCATAATTAGAAAGTGAATGATGGATGGTTTGTTTCTTCGAGTAACTGGGGATAGAAGAGCAATTTGTTAGAAAGGTTGAATGGAAGAGCCGTGTAAGGATGCTGGAAGCTGAAGGGACACATTAACCTGCCCCCCTGCCCAGTTTAGTTTACTTGGCCAGGAATTGTGTGGGGTGTTCAGAAGGTCAGGCCCAGTCACCTGGGGCTTGGAATCTCAGAATCTCTGGAACTCAAGAGTCTGTGTCTTTCCTCCATTGATCTTTACAGAATCAGAAGGATAACAGTCAGCCATGGTTAGCCACATTTTCCAGTCTCTTGTTCCCTTTTAGGAAGTGCCTTCCATGTCTATACCCCTTACAGATATTAGATACATCTAGTCCAGCTAGCTTTCAGAGTCCTCTTCCCCAAGATCTTTCAAGTTGTAATTAGATTTTTTTTTTTTTAAATTTTTAATTTTTTCCCTTTTTCTGAGGGCTTAGGTTTGAATCTCTGGAAAAAGCCAAAACAAAATGTGAGTGTTGCTTTGAATGAGCTACAATGCCAGGCTGAAAACACTGAATTCAGAGCTCAGGCAAATGCTGACTAGCTTCTATATTGCTTACTAGAAAGCTTGATGTTTTCAGAAACTTAAAAACACAAAACTAAGATGAGCAAGGCAGTGTTACATAGAAAGCTCCAATTAAAAGGAAATATTGGTTGTTCATAGATCTCTTCTTTTTTTTTTACTTCATGAGGGGTCATGCAAGGTGTGTTTTCTGGGGGCATAATAGAGCACTCTGTCTTTCAGCAGTAAAGTTTTTGCCAATTACCCTATCTGTAACCTTCCTTTTATTATGGAAAATTAATTAGAAGGTTCTGGAGGAAATGGGGACTAACTGGGGTCTTTATTTTTTATGGCCTATTTAGCTTTGAAAGCACAAATTAAAGTATTTTTCTAATATTTATAATGAAATCTGTCCTCTCATTCTCCGGATTTGATGATTACAAAACAAAAGCCCAGACTGCAGGGCTTCAGCCTGTATAATGAAACAAACAGCAGCTATGTCTCTACTGTGCCAGCTAAAAAGAAGCATGAAGAATTTAACCAAGGCAACATGAGACCTACTGCGTCACAAAAAGTCTTTTTAAAACAAAAATGTTGGTGTGCAACATGTTTGAAAGCTGGGAGCAATATAAAATGGTGAGAGCTAATATTACAGGATCTGGCTTTGCCTGTAGTGTTGAGTGAGGATATACTCAGAACAACAAAATAATTTAATGTAATTCAGGTTAATCTTGCAAGGAATACAGCTTTTAAATATGCTGAAGTTATTTTAAGTGGTTGAAATTGCATTAATTTTCATCCTTTTAGTTCAGGTGTAGTCATCTCTCTTCAAAGAAGTTTACAGAGGCAACAGCAGCACAGTTTCAGTCTTACTGCCCTGAGCAGGTAGGAGGCCAGTCTGTTTTCACCTGACATGGCACCTCCCTCCCAGCCCGAGTCCTTGCTGAGAGGTGGCGTAGCACAGATTGATAACCACAGACCAGATGGAGCATGGGATGCCTGGGCAGTTATTTTATGAGACGATCAGAAATTATGGCTTTATAATCTTCCCTCTTGCTGTTTTGGAGAGAAGCCATGTTCACTGCTTTTACTGCAAGCGTTAGCACAGTAATCGGTGCCATCAGCTGTGAGGAGTGGTGCTGGTGGGAGAGGGGGTGAGTGCTGAGGTTGCTAAAGACAAGCCTGAACCTGAAGAGCTGAGCTTACTGGTTGGAAATAAATGTTGGTTATTCAGCCTCTCTAATGGTGAGTCAAGGCTGATGAGAATGGAACTCTACTCTGCATTTATTTCACCAACACTGGCAGACAAACTGAAACAGGAGGCCGGCGTGTTTCACGTGCTTTGGTTCTTTGAGGAGGTCATGGACAGGGAGCATTAAAGGAAATGAGGGGTTTTCTGCAGAAAGATTTTTTTTGTTGTTACTTATTTTTAAATGAAATTACTCAGCTTCAGTTTCAGCCTTCAGGAGTCAAATGAAGAAGTGATTAATTTTATTGCAATGGAGACATTTTTATACATGTAGAACCAAGCTGCAGTGTTTGCACTGGGTCAAATTTATATTATTTTTTTCTTTATCTCTGTGAGCTTTTATTTTAAAAGTTTTTTTAATAAATTGCATCTCTGGAATTGTAATTCATGTCCTTTACATCTCCATAATTTTTTTTTTCCCCTGAGTCTGTCTTTCTTCAGCCATTTCTCTCCTTCCTCTTGCAGCTCCCCCCAGCTCTTCCTGCTGGAAAGATCAGTACCAAAATGGTTAAAGTCAATAGTAAATGTCTGCACAGTATGTGGTACAGAGGAGAGATTTTGGAAAGTATTTGTTGATGGACTTCAGTTTTGATAAATGGTTAAAATAAGAACATCTCTGAAAGTTGTATCTGTATGTAAACAGCAATAGTGGTGTAAGGAAAAAAATAAAAAAAAAAATATAAAGATGGTAGTCTGTTGTCCTGCATAACAAAACAGAGCTTTGTGATTTTGTTTCCCCTCTGTAATAGCAGAGGAGATTTTTGTCTTCAGTAACAGAGTTCAGTATCTTCCTGCCTTGCTCACTGCTATTTTTACCACTACTTTTCGATGCTGGATAGGAGTTCACCTCAGATAACAGACTCCAATTAAAGCTTTTTACAGGAGTTTACAACTATCCATTGCCACTCTACCTACCTCAACCTATGGGTTATAGTGGGGGAAATAATTCTGGAAAATGGCTTGACCTGAGAAGAGGTTACATTTAACAGGTTTCTCAGAACAGCTGTGAATTATAACAATACAGATTAGTAGATATGACTAAATATATGGCTATGTCTCTGGAGGTTTGTACAGTTTACATACCTAGTCACTCTGCTTCCCCTTTCAGTCTCTGGCTTTTCTGCTGTGATTAAGTTGAGAGATACCCACTCTTCAGATGGTTTGTGTGTGATGTACAAGCTGGTTCAGTCAACAGCTGGTCTGAGTTTGTGAATTTTCCAGATTACATAACAGTTCTTAGCTCTCAAATACTGTTGGTGTTCAATAGTCAGATCCAGATCTGGATGTGAATGCCTCCATATTTCTTTATGAATACTTGTGCTACTTTTCTTTGATTTATAACTGTTTTAATTTTTCATTTCTATTCCTTCCTCATTTTTTAAAACTATTATAATTAATTCAAAATAAAGTGTGCTGCAAGTAAGTTTTCAAAGTAGAGATTCTTCTTTATCAAGTTTTTCTGTTCTAAAGTTTTATAGGCCTATATTTTCAGACTCTAATTTGATGGTTGTTTTCTGAAACTATGCAGGATTTGGTTTCAAATAGCACAGCAGGTAATTTCTCTGTTGGAAGAAGAGGTCTCATGTTGGCCTTTTGTATGTGTTAAAACACAAGAATTGAAAACATATTTATATTTCTCCACTATGTTAGGAGAAAGTTTCTTAAATAATGTGGTATACCTTCAAAGATTAATCACCCAGTAAATTTTTTGTTTTGTTTTGATGCATTGCACTGATCAAAATCCAGGATTAGTATCCAGTGTGCATTTCTTCCAGGATACTGAGCCTGTTCATTTGAATTCTTTGGTCTGTCTATTTTTATCATTACTTTTCTCTGTCTTTTATTATGACTTTTGAATATGACTGGTTTTGGTAAATGCTAATGCTAATGTTACTTATGCTTTAGAAAATGTAAGTTCAAACATCAGTCTGAGCAAGCCTTTGAGCAGTGCCATGGCAAAATTAGAAAAATGATAATAATCAAATAGGAAAAAAGAGGTTAGAGATGAATTTTAAAGCAGTGAGGATTTTCTCTTTTTTTAATTAAAAGCAGATTCTAAATGGATTTGTCTGGAATGTAAAGTTCCTTTAATATCTAGAGACTACTTATTCACTGATTTACTGATAACTGATTCACTTTTATTTTGATTAACAGTAAGTAGTAGTGTTGATTCCATTCTTTACTATAATTTTGTTGTCACTGGGGAACAAAACCTGCTTTCTATTAGCTGCAGCATTTTCCTTAATGAACTTAATTAAAAGCAAATTCTAAATGGATTTGTCTGGAATGTAAAGTTCCTTTAACATCTAGAGACTACTACTACTAGATTTACTGAAAACTGATTCAGTTTTATTTAAAACAGGATATTTTTGATTAACAGTAAGTAGTAGTGTTGATTCCATTCTTTACTACAATTTTGTTGCCACTGGGGAATCAAACCTGCTTTCTATTAGCTACAGCATTTTCCTTAATGGGTAGTTACAAGCCAGGTGCTGTGCAATGTGGATGTGAAATGGTCTGGTCTGTGCTTGTTCACAGCAGTGTGGATGGGAGCCAGTCAGCTTTAGCTGAAGTAGGACACTAGAGTGTCTCCATTTCTGGTCCACAGGCATGCTAGAAGGATGCTGCTAGTCATATCATGGTTCTGTATGAGGCAAACTCTTCTTGTTAGTAGCCAGCAGCTGTTCTGAATGCTGCTATTTCTTACCAAAAGTTGCAGCGTGCTAATGTTTAGACTTTAAAGCCCTAACTGATCTTGCATTATAAAAAGCACTACATTAAACTCTGATATACTCTAATTAGAAAGCATTCCATTACAAAAAATGCAACCCCTGATTTTCTATTTTCTGATTAAAATATATGTTAGCTGGGCTATAATTGCTCATGCAGAAGTGTCCCTATACACTATGAAAAATGCCCTGGTACACAATACTTTGTGGACATCCATAGGAGATGTCCTGCCATGGGGACATCCATAGTTTTCATACGCTCAGGAACAATTGGATACATTCATGGAAGTAAGATCTGGGAGAGACTGGCAGAAATCCAAAAGCTGTATTCTTAGGTAGTCCCTGACCTACTAATTGCTGGAGCCCAGGAAAAGCTTTTCTATGCTGTCCTTGCTCTTTATATTCCTCCTGAGACTGCTGTTCCTGTCAGGATGCTGGATATCCTGGGATATAGAGATAGAGGGATCTTTGAGCACATACTGCTGATTTGATGCTCTTATTTGCAGTTCCCAATAATATTTGCTTTTGCAAGTGTTGAATATTCACTCTTCTTCATGCTCAAATATATTGTCTCATATTTGTAAACTGAACAACAGCTGTTTAAAAAAGAAACTGCTGCAAACGAAAATTAGTTTATGATTCTACATCTTGTCCACATTGTCTTTTACAGAGCTGGAAACTTTGTCGTACCAAGCAGTATTATGTAAGAGAATGATGGTGCACAAATGTTGCTGCTAAGCATACAAATATTGTACCCTTGTCCCTTAGGGCTGATCTTGTGAAAGACACAAAACAAAGATGACTGTGGAATGAGAATGTAACCTATACAGTGATATTAAATAATTGGCACATATGGGTTGTATTCAAGTGGTGGTATTGGTATTTTCTTCTTTTTGGAGGTTTTTTACATAAAACTATATGGTAAGGAGATTTTGTAATGTTAATTTGTATGTTTGATATATTGTCTCTTTAAAACAGAGGGTTTGTGTCCAGAGCTGAGTAAGTGAGGAAGGAGGTAGGAGGGGGAACGGGCCAGCACAAGAAGCCAGAGGAATTTCCATGAGGAACAGGAAGGACATCCCATGGCTTTCACCACCCCTGTGCTAGCTTTCCACATGATACCACTTGTAGCACCAGGAATTCTGGCTTCTAACTGCAGTTGTTGATTTTTGATTTTTTTTCCGACCATCAGGTGTGACCACAAGAAAATAGAGAATTGTGGCAAAACTTTGCTCTTTGACTTGTGCTGCATCATAAATATGATGAAAAACACTTTGTACCTTGTATTGAGCATGTTGCAACTTCAGAAGGAAGTTGCATTTGAGTTATGCATATGATTTAAGTATAAACTGCTTTGTCAGCCCCTTACCTTTCTGTTACTGACATTTTATGAACATAAGTTACTGATTTTCTGCTGAAATGATTTTCTGCTTAAAATTCCCAGGCTTGCAGGCATACCACTTTATGCTTTGGTAATACTATGGTGATGTGAATTACTGGTTTTGCATTTTTGAGCCTTTGCTAAACATCTTTTTCTTTCTTCCTTTAGTGGTTGTTTGCTTAATACACAATTGTTTTTGCTAAACTCATCTTTTCATAATGCTTATTGATTTTGAAGTGATGCTTCTGCTCTTTTCCCCCCAGTTTTTTGACCTAATTGTATCTCTTGAGTATTGCTATGGTAATAACTTCTATTTTCTTTATCCGCTGTATGTATTAAATTTAGTCTGTACTGATTTTAGCTATAACAAAAAGAACTAGAACAGAAGCACTGACCTATTTGTATTGTGTTAGATAATACACATTTTCAGTAGAAAGCAAAGTGCATCTTCAAAATGGGTCATGTCCTGTAGTCCCGAGTAAAGTTTATGTGAAGTTCAGTGTATTTTTAAAAATGAGAAACAGAGGCCTCACCTCATGATATGAAAGTGAGAAATACACCTGTAATTGCACTGTCAGTTTAAAAATTACATAAAAGTATTTTTAGGCATGACAGTTAAATGAGGGTCTGTTATTTCTGCTTTCTCCCTATGACAGCATTTCCAAGTAATATTGCTATAGCTGAAGTGACATGAAAGCCAGCTCCCAAATCTGTGCATGTAGTAAATACTCAGATTTTCTACAATATGTCCAGTTATGTAATGTGCAGTTTTATAGATCTAGCTTAAATGCTATTTCAAGATAACACTCCACAGAGTATTTAATATTGATGGTGCTGTTCTAATGAATTCTCCATGATCTTCCAAAAGTGTAGCTGATTTGAAACAAGTGTTTTACAGATAAAATAATGTATTCTAAATATACTAAGTTAATTAAAGATGCTATATAAATAGTATTAGTAAGGTCAGTGTCCTGTCAGTCCTTGCAATATCAATGTTTTATCTTTATTTAATATTGAATTCTATATCTTTTGCCCTTTAAAATGTCTTCACGCAAAGTGTGTTACTGAGATGAATAACTGCAGAGGCTGCTCCCAAGGCTATGAGTCCTTAAACTTACTGTGAAACCTGGAGGCAATGGCTTTCTTGTACTGTGGTGCTTGTCTTAAGAAGGGAAAATAACTTTTGTTCTTCTGTTTAGCTGTTAACGTTTTATAGCTGTGCAACCACGTCATGGATTGCTCTGGCTTCTTTTTTGTTCTTGAAGTTCCCAAGGGGAGCTCTGAATCCCTGTTCAAATGTGTTATTGAGTTAGTTATAAAATCTAAATTTATCTTCATCTTTGCAATGAATACTAGAATACCTAAGTTCTCTTACTAAGAAAGAGGTTTCCATTGTTCATTCTAAATTGTCTTTGGAAACTACTGGATACATTCAGCTGTTCCTTCTGCAACTTTTAACAAGCTTTAAACTCTCTTTTATTTTTTAATTTTGTCATTATGATACACATATATTTATATTCTTATATATTTATATAAATTATGTGATCTATTTTCTTCAATATAGACATTTCTGTAATCACTAGTATCTGGAAATGTATTTGGAAGCTGGAAAGACTTAATTTGAGATAATCTGTTCATATGGTAAAGCCCAGCTGTTTCTTTAGATAGCTTAATGTCTCCATGGCAAATATATAAAGATACATATGAGACTTTTTATTGCATGTTTGTGTTGTGTATTTTTAGTATTATTTTTTAAGACTTGTTCCTGTAAGTCTCTGTAGAAATACAGTGCAACTCTACTAGAATTTATTTTCTGTCTTCCATCATAAGTTGCTTGAAAGAATTAAAGAATCACAGAATGAACTAGGTTTGAAAATACATTTGAAATCATCAAGTCATCAAGTCCACTCTGTTGTCAATAGACATTGTCCAAATCTATTGTCAAATCCCATCTTGTCAGCTAGACTATGGCACTTAGTGCCACATCCAGTCTTTTCTTCAACAAAAAAGATCTTGGAAAAATTATTTCAGTTATTCAGACATTCTCCTTTAGCTTGTGTTACATGGTTGAATTGTGCATAGTTTGTATTTCAGGGTTTACTGCAGTTTTTGTTTGTTGTTTTTACAGGGTGTAAAACTGCAAATTTGACATTTTATGAGATAAGAATTTTTAAAAAGATACTGTCAAAATAAGAAGTTACACAACTTTTGTAATTTTATTCTGTCAATTGTTCTCTTCTATGCTGGGCATGGGCTCAGAAAAACACTTGAATTTTAGAAATGTGGGGTTAGTGCCAAGTGTGCCAAATTGGATGCTCGTTTGTACAAGAACAAAGCAAGAAGGGCCCCAATCTTGCACAATCCATGCAAAAGTTCCTATGAAATCAGCCTGCTTCCAGAGGGAGTCCTTTGTGAAATCTGTGAAGGTCCTTGGGAAATTAGTAAAGGGATCAGTCCGTGGTGTGGGGCCTTGATTTGTTTGTGATCATGCTGCTTTGTTGTGATCAAGAAAGGATAAAAGCCTGGATAAAAAATCTGGTGTAAAAAGTAGAATAAAGCACTCAGCTTTATATAATTACAGTTGCCTTGTTATAGTTCAGTTTGAAAATACATTTATATTTAGAATATTTAATTCTTACCAAAAATTAAAATCAAATTTTTAAAAATTCTTTTTTTGACAAACCAAATGATTAGGGCTATTTTCCATACACAGGAGTGTTTAGAACAATATCAGTTCTCATATGAATTACTTGGGTGTTTGACTGCAGTTTAAATGTTTACATTTAGATGTAGATTTTCTGAAAGTCTTATTTGACAGGAAATACTTCTCTTTGTACATTACTTCATTACTTGTAACTTTTAAACTGTTTGATCTGGAGACCTTGATGAAGAGTCTGCAGAACTTGACAGAAGCCTACCAAGCAACACAGAGATCAGTGACAGCACTTTGGGTGAAGAAATGACCAAAACAATCAATTTATCCTAGGGACCCTTGGCTTTTGAAGAAGTTGTCTTAGAACTGTTGCTTCGATGTGCTTCACACCAGTGAAGGGTTTCCTGCTGTTTTTCCTTATCAGTTGTGAAGTGGTTAAATAGTGTGGCCTGAATGAAAACCTCATTTGCACATTATTTTCGGTTGGGCAGTATTTCCCCTTTCTGGTCTCTAGATGGGCTCTTGAAAGCTGTTTCCTTAGATAAGGCTCCCACCTCAACAAAAGAAAATCCTACAAAGAAGAAAATTGATTGGCCTGTCCCTGGTGCCCTCTTTGGCAGGTGTCAGTGAGAAGCTGCTGGATATGGAAAGGAGTAGAGAAAATACAAGATCTTATGAGAAATAAGATAATATGGGAAAAAGAGAAATAGCTTACAAAAATGTAGCAATTTCAGAATGTTTTAATATGTAGCAATATAAAACTTTGAACACCTACATGCCAGGTAACAGAAAAGTGTGCCAAAAGGCACTGGGTATTCTGTGTACCAGTCATTATCTTCAAAATCCACTGCATGGAGATTACAGGCTGCAGATGCAGCTTTGGATCCTCATGCACAGCTTTCAGTGATGTAAAAAAAACCCCTGGAAATAATTGCAAATGCACTTTGTCATTAAAAGGCAGATCAATTGCATTCATTTTCTATATTATAACAAAGTGGGGTAGTTGGCTGCTAATTATGAATCAAGACATAGCATTTTTTTAACCTTTTAGTTTTCAGGTTTGAGTGTTTATTTTAGGGATTAAGCTGGAAGAGGTTTGGAAGCAAGCCAAGTGTCAGTGATGTTACTGTTTAGACTTTATCACAGCATCCAGTCCAAAGAATGGATCTGTCTTCTTGCACTTCTAAAACAAATACAAGTGGTTTCTCAGGTTTTGTCAGTCTACCTTGTCCATTGTTGTATTCCTCTTTTTCTTCATCATGCAGCCAATTTCTCATGTGAAACTCTTGACTCACAGATGGTCATATGAAACAGGTTAGCTTTAGTTTTGGGATTTTTGTGATTTTTTTTCACATTAGCAGCATATGGTTTGTGTCTTGTAAGTTGTATTTGTGAGAAGACACTATTCTCTTATCCTGCAAAGCTGAGAATAATGATCTGAAGTGTGAGGCCTGTGAAAGGTACAATTTAGTATGAGAGAATAAAAATCTTAAGATTCTTGTAATGGAATGCACTAATCCATAATATATAAGTATTGCTGGAGAATGAAAATACAGAATCAAAACCAGAGCAAAATTCACTACTGATGTTTCTAAATTCTGAGAAATGGTAATATTCTAAAACAATAATATATATAGGGGGTACTAGATGACCTTTAAAGATCGTTTTCAACCCAGTCTTAAATAATACTCATTGAGTTCAAGGATTTTCTTGAAATATAATTTTAATTAGCAGCTACATTTGCCATTTGATACTGTAAAATTGTTCTCTCATATTTTGGTACAGAATAAGTAATTAATGATTCATCTGTTCTTACAGCTAGCCAATTTATATTTTATGTTGCCAGCTGGTTTATGATATGTCAGAGAGACAGAGAAAGGTATCATGGGTGTACTATATGAAAAATACAGGTTTTATCTACTGTTACATAGACGCAAACTAATCAGAAAATGAAATTATGACCTTACATTACTGAAGATATTATGAAAACTGCGTGTTCTGAAAATTATGAAAAACAGATAGCTTGTAAGCAGAAAAGACAAAAGCATTTCCACAAATGGGTGGAGAGTTCTGTAACTGGAAATGGAGTTTTAAGTTACTCAGCAGTGATATTTTTACTGGCTCCCTTAACTGGATCGTCAATGTCATATGTTGGAGGTACTTATATTACTGGGTGTTCTCTTTAATTTTATCATTTTTACTGTGTCAGCTTTTATTATCATTAACAACTAGGCTCGCAGGCTCAATTGTGTCCCAGCAGGATTTCAGATTATTCCTCAAATTACAGCAATTTGTCATAATGTCAATGTTTTTTAACCTCTAACCCTAGGTTACCTACAGAGGCTGCAGAGCCTGGATTTCACATGCCACAGATTCAATTTATATTGTGTGTAAACAATTACAGGGCCTCAGAAACAAACAAAAGGCAGCCAAAGTCAAAACTAAAGGTCAGGGTCTAGCTTGTCCTGAATCCATTCTAATTGCATTTTTTCCCAAACAGAATACAGGCAGTGCAGTAGCATCGGCTCTCAGCCGTAAAATGTAGAGGTGACTTAGGCTCTTGTTAATGGCAGAACCTCTACTGGTGGTGGCAGGAACAGAATTTTCAAGAATGGCTGTGGCAACAAGTATTTCTCATTATATGTGACTGTATATGTGACTAAAAGTTTTCAAGGGTTTTGATGGTATTGTAAGAGAAACAGGCAAAATGATCTTGAAGCTGAAAGTGTGTTCTAGTTCAGGAACACCCAGAGGAAGGGAAGGGAAGGGAAGGGAAGGGAAGGGAAGGGAAGGAGAGTGACTGTTCATCCTCTGGTAGCTCATGTGAGTCCTCGGTGCTGGGAATGTGGCACTGGATGCTCTGAAAGCCCTGAGTCAGCCGTGCTGCCTGTGCTGGCCAGAGCTGTCTTACAGGACCCAGCAGTGCTGATGTTTGTCCACACCACTAAGCTGTAGGACAGCTCAGCTGCACAGTGGAGTTTGGGGCAAATTTACTATATTCACAAAATGTGTGAGAGTTGTTGGAGTGTCAGAGGGAGAACTGGATTTTAAAATGCATTGTAGAATTGTAAATTTTTTGGTTCTCTTTTTATTCCTTTGTTATTATTTCAGCTGTTGTTGAAATATGTTGACCTGCTTGTTTTTTCTTGAGCTTTTCCTGTAACAATGTGATATTAAACTATATAGAATATATAGTTTACTGTGCTTCCTCTGAAATGATACTGTATAAAATTACTGGTCTATTCATGTGTTTCCTGGTGATCTTGAAAAGCTCCCATCATTGGCACAAATGAAAGATAAATATTCCTAGTTTATTATAGATTAATTGAACAATTAAGAAGCCATTCTTAATTACTGTCCCAAGGAGTTACAGAAATTACGCTTCTAAGAGTGCTACTGAGGAAGTCTTTAGATTAAATCTCTTCAAATAGAACTATGCCAATTGCATACTGGCAAATGCTTCTGCTGCGTTGTATTTGAAAGAATTTTTTGATCATATGGCTGCATGTTAAAATTTGTAAAAGTGCTTAACTGATATGAGGATGAGATTTATGGTTAGATACTAAACAGTGCTTAGCTGTATGCTTAAATATACTTGAATACACATAGTCAAGCTCATAGAGTGCCACTTCATGGAAATTACTAAATTTACCATGTTGTTCCCATTTCTCCATTGAGCATCTGAAACTAAGAAATTACCCTGAAAGCTCAAGCCAGGCTTAGACTATTTTTTGCATGCATATATTTAGCCTAACAGAACATGCAACTGTATTTCCTTTTTGTTATGTTTTTGACACCGTGTTAATGTGGGTTAGCTTTGATGGAGGGGGTGTACAGCAGTATTATCTGGCAAGGAAGAATCATTTCACAAGGAGATAGGATTTTTTAACAGCTTACACAGGTCGACAGTGTTTATGGGCAAAGCAAAGCAATGATAACTGAAAATCAGTGGCACTTATGGATAATCAGAACAAGTCAGGATCACAAGCAGTGTCAGCAATCAGTGAGGCAGGTTGTGAGGTAAGAGTGGCAGTGGGGGTGTTGATGGAGGAATTCTGTAACTAAAGAGATTACATAAATGACAGTGGGTATGAGGAACAGCCTCTAGTCATTAGCATATATAATTTCATCTCCTCTGGAGATCCCCAAAAGCTGTCTGGATGCAATCCCAAGTAATGTGCTCCTGGGGACTCTGCTTGAGTAGAGAGGTTGGACCAGGTGACCTCCAGTGCTCCCTTCCAACCTTAACCATTCTGTGACTGTAATTTTGTGATTATGGTAGACGCCTTTACTTTAAGGTGTTTATGCCCTCCCAACCCACAAGATACACCAACCCCTCTCTTACAGCCTGCACTCGTGGCATGAGGGATCAAAGGATATCCCTCCTGGTGTATCAAGTTTTTTCTCTGAAAAACCTTAATGTCTCTGCAAAGTGTCAGTTTTCTGCTGCTGGAGTCTGCAGTGTTTATCCTCTTCTGCTGTGCCCACCATGTTGACTTTTGAATTCGCCTTTATTCCAGCCAACCTGCCATAACCACAGCTCACTTCCCTGCTTTCCCAGACTACTCACTTGTTTTACTGCTTCTGTTCTGTCCTCAGATTGCTGGTCACTGTGCCCTTAGGTATTGTGTCTCATAGATAGCTTTCTTCATGCCTCCCCAGGTAGTTGCTCCATGAAGCTTAGAGACATCAGTCTCTTTTCTTTGATTTATAATTGTCTCAAGCATACCGTTATTTCATTACATTTCCCGTGGTTTGGTCTTTGCCTTGCGCTGGCTCAGCAGTTCATTAGTGGAAATTAGTTCATTCTCTTACGGACTATAGATGTGCTAAGACCTAGCATTTATGCTTGCTCAGCAACTGTGTTAATCCCTGTCTAGCTGTAAGTAAGGTTAAATATAATTTTGCAGAGTTCAGCAAAAGTTGTACTGTTAAGTGGCCACCCCTTCCCTTCCTTTTTGTTTAAGTGGTTAGTGAGGCACTGGGTCTTGGTTTTGCTTAGCAGACCTTTCTTCTCCAGCAGCAGGTTATTGGCCTCTGTTAGTTGAGGGCTCCTGTTTTCCCCTTTGCCAAGCTGAGTTTTCTCTTACACACTGTTGCATGCAGTTGTGGTTCCAGATCCTGTTCAGGTGACTGTTTTTCTGTTACATAAAGTAATTGTCAGTGGAAAGCTTGAAACTGACCTCAGGTTCGGCTCAAAAATTTCAGATTTCCTGGCCATGGTGTGCATCTCCATCACAAAGACACAGATATGTTCATTTTGCTTGGGATAATTTCTGGTTCTACAAATAATACATTTTTTTATTAATGCCTGGGGCAACTTAAGCAGGAAATATGGTGAATGTCCATACCTAGATGTTTTTTTTCCCTTGAACTAAGGGAAATGATAATGTATTTCCCATATTACTTGGTAGCACACAATTATATAATAAGGTAGGACTGTCCCCCATTTTTTTCAGGGAATAATACTCAGTGTCACCACCTAGTAGGGCTATATTCCTACTCAGGGTCTAGATCTTATATCAGCAAGCCTTTGTGACCTTATTTGAGATCTCTACGCTCTGGAAAGAGTGGTTGAGCATTTGTGTTTAGTGTTCCTGGGTGCTGGTTCTAGGGAGCTCCCTGAGTGCCTACACTGGGTAGGCAAAGCACTTTACCCCACATTTCCAAATTCTCCTTGGGGCCAGGCACCGCTGTTGTTTTCATTGCAGCACTAAATTTGTAGGTGCTTAGTCCTTCCCTAGGTTGCAAAATCAATTAATAGCTTTCCACTTCTACTCTCCCTTGTAAGTTTTCCTATAATGTAATTTGCACTTACTATGTCTTGAACCAAAATAAAAATTATTTCATTTGATGTCTGTGCTTCCATTCCTTTCAGCTGGTTCCTACTCAGTCATTGTTTACTTTGGAATTCTCAAGTTCCAGTGTCAGCTCACCTCTGTAATTTATTCTGTTTTTCTGAATTTTGATTGCTGCTGTTGGTATTAAAGTGGCCAGAAGTGGAACAGAACCTTTAGGTGACTTTGCTGTTTACTGCAATGTACTGTGGGATTTCATACTCTTCAAAATTCTGGGTTTAACGTGTCTTGCAAACTTTTAATGTCATTCAGTACCAGCTTTCTTTCTACATCTCTGCATACAAATTCCTTTATTTTTCTCACACCATTGAGTGCTTATGTGTTTGTTTGCTGTGGGTTGGTGGTTTTTTTTTCCCATTTTAAATAGCTTGAATTTATTTTTAGCTTTTGTTTTGCCAGCTATGTATTATTTCAGAATTCTCAGCTCTTACAGCAGGTGCAGCATTTGTTATTGTACATCTGATGCTACAGTAGTTTAAATATTTGGATGATATGGAGGAAAGGCTAACAGCAATATTATTGTTTATATTGACACAACTAGTTTTTTTCCTCCCTCTTGAGGCTGTTTTAGCAATATTGCAGTAAATATTATGTACAAGGAAAGAAATCTAGCACTGTATCCTTTTCTAGAGCAGCTTTTTGTTTTGCTTTTTCGTTTGCCTCTCTGGCCAGGATGGCCAGGATCTGCAGATGCTTCAGATGGCTGGATTTGCATGTCACCTTAGTTATTGGAGAACACAGAAATATGCAGATTTCTTTGTGGTGTAAGGTAATGCTGGAGAAAAAGCTGCTTGCATTATACCCATCTGAATTAATTGATTACACTGGTGAAAGGAAGGAGTCAAGTTGAATGCCCTGTCAGATGCCATGCAATTATTTTGCAGTCCTGTGAATAACATAGTCTTTAGGGCTAAGTCCCTTTCAAACTGACATCTTTGTATGACTGTGTATAGAATTCAAAACCAGTAATAAATGATGTTGATTTTATTTCATAGACTTGCCATGGGCAGGAATTGTTCCTGAATTATTATTACCTGAAATATTTTGAGGTCTGAATTAGCAAAATGTTATGAAGAGTGCCTGTGGTTTGCATTTTAATGTGACTATAATCTGCTAGTTTGATTTGATTCTTAATTTTTTATTTTTAGTCTGAAAAATCATAGAATCATAGAATGTTAGGGGGTGGGAATGGGCCTTACAGATCATAGTCCCAAACCCCTCCTGCCATGGGCAGGGACACCTCCCACTAGACCAGGCTGCTCAAGGCCTTATCCAGCCTGGCCTTGAACACTGCCAGGGATGGGCCAGTGGCAGTCTCCCTCGGAAACCTGTTCCAGTGCTTAACCATCCTGAGAGTAAAAAATTTCTTTGTAACATATGACCTAAATTTCTCCTCTTTCAATTTGCACCCTTTTCAATTGCACCAAATTGCACCTGCAATGACTCCTTGTCTTTTTGCTGTAGTTCCTAACAAATACTTCAGAGGTGTTCAAATTCTCAGTCAGCTTCTGATATTTTATGATAGGCCCATAGTATTTAAAACAATTTCCTGTTTCCTCACTTGATTTTGTGCGCAATTTTTGTTTCTTTGTATTTGTTTTGATCTCTTTCCCCTGGATCTTTTTTTTTCTGTGGAAGTTGTTCATGCTCCATCACTCAAGATTTCTGTATCTTATTGGCTCAATCTTTTAAGAGTGCTGTCTTAGAAAGTGTTTTCCTTTCTCTGTGGTTTGACTGTGTAGTAGCCTGACCACCCAGATGCCACGCCAGGGTACTGCTGAAATGTGTGTTTTGGTCCATTGCTATTCAGGAAGGATGACTATAACCCTTAGGGTTATAAAACCCTTATGGGTTTGAAACTATTCTCACTTGCTTTTCTCCCTCTCCTCTCAGTTCCTTTTTTGGATAAATATGCACACAAATATGTCTACACAGTGTAAAGTTCTGACAGTGCCTGTATCCCTGCTATAAATCCCTTTATCAGGCCCCTTTTTATCTGTGTTTTAAGCAACATTTCTTTGGATTGGTTCTTATTTAGTTTCTTTCCAGGCTTTTTAGTCTCAGCAGGCTTTATGTCTCACTCCAGAGCCTGACATCTACAGAAGTTATTTGGGATGTGGGTCATCTTGTCTTAGGGTGTGAAGGTAGTTTTGTAGTTGCAGCCTTGCCTGGCTGTGCAGTGACAGGTCTTGTCTGGAGAGCATTTCTGGCAGTGTGCTGGGTGACTTGCTGGGGAGGCAGCACACAGCTCTGGCCTGAAGCTCCACTGTTGTGACAGCCCCAACAGCAGCCTCTGGCACTGTGTGCTCTGATGCCTGTGATCTGTTCATCATGAGCAGCCACTGAAACATTTCCTTCATGATTTCCAACCCTTTCCAGCAGAACTTTTTAACCATCCTTCTTTGCATCTATTTCTGTTTTACAAATTCATAATTTTTTAGTAGTGTTGGTTGATTTTCTCCTTTTTGTGGGCAAGAAAGGCTGTAATATGAAAATTGTAGTTTGAATAAACTGTATGCAGCATGATTTTAAAGACTTGCAGGTAGAGACATGCATTTAAAGAGTTTTTCTCCCCTGCACAGCAGGAGAACATGGTAGTGAGCTTTACTGAGGTTGCAGGGTAATTTGGAGAGAGGATGCTGTTACAGGGTGTGCCTTTAGAGAAAAAGTGGCCCATACATACCAGACAGCAGTAACAAAGTATATGCTGTCTCATACATTAGGTATGAGGCAGTGTGCAAGTGATGCTGTACTTGAGTTAATGAATACCTGTATAAATTATTTCTAAAACTAAACCACATTAGCAAAATTAGTAGTAGGCTTTCTCCAGCATGCAATGATACCAAACCTAACGTAATACTTTTTGTTTGGAATATACTTATATTTGTATTAGCATTTCAATTTGACAAACTTGGGACCAGAGTAACCTCTGTAGAAAGTTAAAGGCATTGGAAGCATTTGTTTCAACACTTGTCCCCAAGCCTACTTTCTTCCTCAGGCTCTGTATTCTTTTGTCCACCAGGGTCCCTGGCTTACTTGGCACAATGACAGGCTCTGTTACTGTGAGGTTTTCTGTGTGAAACTCATCTTGAACCATTTTGTTTGTTTGTTTTTTTTCTTTTACTCTGGTGTTGTTTGCAGTGGAGTAAATAATCTGCCTTGTGTTTTAGAGGACACAGAAGCTTGTTTTAGAAACAGATGAGCTTCTTTAGCTAGGAGCAGTGTATAATTAAGTATCAGCATTGCCCAAGGGTCCTGCATCAGTCTCTATGTGATGACTGCAGTAGACAAGACAGTGTTTATGCTCTTGTAATTTTTGGTTTAAATAGGCAAGGCAGTGGAAGAGTGAAAAAGAATAAGGAAGATAAATGATGTGGCTAAAGCCTCACAGATGGCGTTAGTTCTTGGTCTTTATTTCTTCATGCTGTGCTTTTTCCCTTAGACCAGTCTCCCCATTCCTGCTGCAGTCATTGAATAGGCTTAACCTCCAAATTAGTAAGTTCTGGGAAAACTTCCAGTGTGTCCTTTTGGCATCTTGCCTGTTCCTTCTGCTTTTCCTTCCCCTAAGATTTTGCAGCCTTGCTTTCCATCTCTTGCTAAACCTAGGTCCCATTGAAATCTGTTACAGTATTCTGAAATTTGCCAAATTAAAACTTGCCCCTAGAGTGTGCAGAACTCACTCCTGGAATTTGTTCATGCTCTTGTTACCTGCTTCCTTGAGCTCACTAGCTGATGGTTTGCAGGACTTGTTTTAGGTGTGATTTCAAACCACAAAAGGACCAGGCAAAGGTGCAGTTGCTGTTTGTAGAACAGCTCCACTCCTTGGCTGCAGGCTTGCTCAGGCCAGTTGATATTTCATATTTCCAAATTCTTCTTTCTTCATAGTGAGCACCTGAAATCAACTGCAGGTTTCCAGAATGGATTAGACATCATTATGGAGCACAGAGGGGGCTTGGTGTGCAGCTGCTGTGGTAGGATGCGGAAACCTCCATTGCAGGCAGAATGGCTGCAGTGGCCCCAGAGAGGAGCACAGGGGCATCCTGGGGGCACAGGAGTGTAGCTGTGATATTTTATGAAAAATCCTTTGCTAGGATTTTTCCATCTTGGGAAGCTGAGAGCTGAGGAACTTCAGGAGAGAAACGTAAACAATAACTATCTGCTGCTGTGGAATGCAACAAGTGCATTTTTCTATTAGTCTATATGGATTGTTTTCACTTGATGAATCAAGCCAATCACAGCCACCTGTGTCGAAGCTGTGAGCAGTCACAAGATTTTGTTATTTATTCTATTCTTCTTCTTTCTAGCCTTCTGGTCAATCTTTTCTCTCTATTCTTTTAGTATAGTTTTAATGTAGTATTTTAATATAATATATATCATAAGATAATAAACCAGCCTTCTGAAAACATGGAGTCTAGACTCACATCTCCTCACACGGGGCATCAGATGCAACACAGGAGTGTCATAGGGCATCTGTTTGCTTCAGGGAGCCTTCTTGCAAGATCCTTATGTCCAAATATCCTGGCTGTATTTTCTCAGTTAATAAAAATCATTAAATTAGGCCCAGAGCTCTTCATATTATTGAGTTTCACCACAGCATCATGTCATCAGCACATCACAGAAAAATAAGAGCAAAACTGCTGGCTCCTCTGTGAAAAGCTGTAGGTGTGGTGTATATTCAGCTCATCCCTTGCTCTGGCTTTCTGCAAACCTTAAAGTGGCTCTGATTCAGCCCAGGATCCTTATGCAACATTCACCCGAACAGAGAGGGTGAAAGACGTTGACAGAAATTGGCTTTGCAATTTAAATTACTCAATGATAACTTTTAATTGCTTGCTTTCCAGAATCACCATCTGCTGGAAGGCATTAGTTTTACTCTGTGTCTGGAGTATGTAGGCTAAAAATAAATTACTTCTTCTGGGCAGGTGTTATTTTTAGATTTAACACAGCAAAAGGTAGTGTGTTGAAGAAATTTTCCCTTTTTGAATAATGACATATCTTTCCAATTGTGATAGCGGCCATTAGTTTTTTTCAAAATTGTTGGGCTGCATTATAATTGTAAATAAATATTAAATGTAACTGAAGACTGTAGCAAAATATTAATTAAATGCTGTAAATGTAAAGATTCTAAATGATTACTTATGGGGTGTTAAAAGAAACAAAATCAATTTTTACTTGAGAGCTGTGATTGATGTAATTTTTCTTCTATTGCTTTTTATTTTAGCTTTTGGCAGTATCTATTTGCTTTTGTCAGAAATAATCAAAAAAGGAACTGCATGGTGGCAGATATAATGTATATTGTATTGGCTATTAAACAAATGCAAAAAGGACTTCAGAAGGACTTGAGAAGGAAAACTACACAAACTCAAGGGAGTGAATTTGCTGTCTTATACCTGGCTGACAGCCCTGAGTCCTTCTCTGTCAAACTGAGCAGAGCAGGAGGAAGGCTAAGGCAATAGCTTTTTATCACATTTTAATTCCTTGTTGCTTTGTCCTTTTAAATGAAAGTATTTTGAACAGAAGTATGACTGTACTATATAATCTTATATTTGAGGACATTATTAATAAACAAATGAACAGCAAAACTAATTTGCCAATGGCCTAACTGGAGAAGTAAATAGCAGGGCATTTTACATCTCTGTACATATGTAAAAGGGAGACAATATTTGTCTTATAAACATCTTTTGTTGGTAAGCAAATTCAGATTCAATGAGCTATGATTGTCAAGGGTTGGCTAAATATTTTGTGGTATTTTTTTCTGTGGCTGACTAATTGTATATGTTACCTTATTTCATTTGAAGAAACTTTGCATTGTTTTGCACAGTTTGCTGATACTAGGATATGATTAGAAGCAAATGCTGTTAAAGCTCCTAAAATCCTCCTCTGATGTCACAAACATTAAATTAAAGTAATATTTTAAGATAGTCTGCTTTTTGTGAAATTTATGCAACTTCTAAGGTTATTTTTTTACCATTGCAGTCCTTTAAATCTCTTGTGCTTTACAAATAATTAAAGTTCTGTGCCAATTGAAAATTCAGTTTTCATTTCATTTAAAGCCACTGTTAGACAAATAAAATATTTAAGTATTCCACTACTATTTTTTTCAATCGCAGTTCAAGCTTAATTAATCTAATTCAGATGGAGTGATGAATTCAGAGGTAAAATGGAGTAATTCAGGGGTAAAATGGAGACTTGGAGTACCTGATGATGTTCTGTTTCAGATATTAAGAGTTTTAATTATTAAAGGTTGTGCTCTTAGTGTCTGACAGAGCTAAACAGAGGTTCTTCAAGAAAATGTGTTGAAGAGAAGAACACAAATGTTCTGCAGGAGCAAAACAGGATGTTCAGGCCGTGTTCAGCAGGTGTTTATGAACAGGATTACACAGTAACCTTCAAGACAAACTGCCTTCTAATGCCTAATTCCTCCCTCTCTTCTGCTCCAGAGCTTCTTGCTGGAAATGAGATGAGCGAACATGATCAGCAGTCACTCAGCCAAAGATTTGTTCTCATCTTCTTCAGTTCCTTACTATTAGACTACACTGTTTCCAATCCTTACATTCTCAGCTCCATTTGTATCATAAATAGTTTTTGATTCCTTCATTGGGGTATTGGCTACCTGTGGCTTCCATTTCTGGCTTTTTTTTTATTTTCGTATTTTTTTGTTTGATTTTTTTTTTTTTTTGGTTTTTTTTTTTGGTTGTTTGTTTTTTTTTTTTTTTTTTTTTTTTTTTTTTTTTTTTTTTGTTTTTTTTTTTTTTTTTTTTTTTTTTTTTTTTTTTTTTGTTTATTTTTCCATCCTACTTTCCCCTTTCTCTGATTCTTCTGCCCAAAACTCTGACAAATGGAAATGTAGGTTTATTCCTCTCTTTAAATATTTTCTTTCTCTGTCCTACGAGATTTTTCTCCTCCTGGCACAGATCCATTTTTGTTTGTTTTGCTTCTTAACTCTTCTTTTACTGACACCCACAGTCTGTATTGGCATCTGTGTCATGCCTGCTCTTGCCTTTTACTTTCCTCCTTGACCTGCTGGCCAGTTCTCCTACTTTTTTGTCTAAGCTTGTTTTATTCTTGTTATGCAGTTATTTTTCAACCTATTCAATCCAGTTTATTGCTTCTCTGCACAGTCTCTAATGACCTTCTTTTGAAGAAAGCTCTAAACCAGGACTCCATCCTCATTACTGACTCACTGTTTATCTAAATGTCACTGCTAATCTGCATGTAGCTCTTCTATTTTATAGTTTACTTATAAATTCTTTAAGATAGGACACTTTTTTATTTCTCTGTTTGTACTGTATTTAGCTCAATTAGAGGTTTGTTTTGTGAGTAGCATTGTGAACTATTATGAAATTCCAAATAACTGATATATTTTTGATTAAAGCTTCCTTCCTTACTGCCTTCTCCCTGGGTATTTGACCAGATCAAATTATGTAGGTTATAGGTGGGATTGATAATAAGTAGCATTTTAAAATGGCACAGCTAGTTATCTGCAAATGTTGGCTCACAAATTTGCATTGTGCTACAAATTTAGAGCAGAGTTTTGCTAATCTTTCTCATGTGAACTGACCTACTTAAGTCAGTGGAGTGCTAATATTTGCCACAAAGTAAGGATTTGGCTCATAATCCTAGGGAAGGCATTTGCATGCACACTGGGAATATTGTCTAGGGTTTTTGTTAAAGGCTTCCTCATCATTCCATTCCTCCTTATGAGATTGTTTTTAACTTAAAAATAAGAAGAACAAAGTAAGTGTGATTTGACCCAGATGTGATGCCTAAGGAAGTTGTCAATGAACCTCTCTAATGGTGAATGGAGAACATTATCTCTGCATGGAGGTTACAATTTTGGCTTCACAAAAAAATGTCCACTTTGCTCCTAGGAAAAATGAAAACACCTCTAACAGCTTAAATTACACCTAAAAAAATTCCAGTGTAGGCTCTGAATTACAGACCATAGAAATTGTAACGTTTGAACTGATTGAGGACAAATAAAGGACAGCTATTAGTGAGTTTACATGGAAGAGCAGGAACAACAAGAAGGCCAGAATTTTCTCAACCACCTTGGTCACATAAATATAGAGGTATTTACAAAGAAAATTGTTCCAGCAGTTTTTTTTACAGACTGTCAGTGTGACTTTTTTGAGACTGTACTCATCATTTGCATAATGTATTATCTGTTTATTTTCAGTAAGTTTTCTGTATAATTCTTTTTCTCAGAAGGGAGAGAATACGTGTTCATTTTCTGTGTATTTGAAGACAGAAGTTGTTCCTATGCATTTTTACCCAAATGTGCTGCTTGATTTTTTGGATCAAATGCCCTGCAGGGTGACATTTCTTTCAGTTTTAGGAGTCACTACAGTAATAGGAGGAAGCTTCTCAGTGTTACCTTCACAAGGGAATCCACGCTCTGTAATACATCAGGGACAAAAGGAAGGCTAAGGAGAACCTCCATTCCATATTGGATGCAGGGGGAAACAATAGTGACAAAGAATGAGGAAGCAGATGAAGTACTTAGTGCCTTCTTTGCCTCAGTCTTTAACAGTAAGGCCAGTTGTTCTTGGGTGCCCAGTCCTTTGAGCTGAAAGACAAGGATGGGAAGCAGAATGAAGGCCCATAATCAAAGGGGAAATGATCAGTGACCTGCTGCACCACTGAGACACACACAAATCTGTGGGGCTGGATGGGATCCAACTGAGGGAGCGGGTGAAAGTGCTCACGGAGGCACCTTCCATCATTTACCAGCAACCCTAGGTAACAGGGAGCAGTGGGTCTTAATTGACCTGGAGGTCAGTAAGTGTGGAGCCCATCGATCAAATGGGTTGGAAGGAGGGTCCAGAGAACTAGAGGCCTGTCAGCCTGACCTCAGTGCCAAGGAAGGTCATGGAGCAGATTGTCCTGAGCAACATCAAGCAGCACGTACAAGACAATCGCGATCACACCCAGCCAGCCCAGGTTCATGAAAGGCAGGTCCTGCCTGACCCAGTTCATCTCATTCTGTGTGAAGTGACCTTCCTAGTGGGTGAGGGGAAGGCTGTGGATGTTGCTGCATGAACTTTAGTAAAGCTTTTGACACAGTTTGCCACAACATTCTCCTGGAGAAACTTGCAGCTCCTTGCTTGGATGGGCGTGTTCTTTGCTGGATAAAAACTGGCTGGATGGCTGAGCCCAGGGAGTGGTGGTAAATAGAGTTATAGCTAGGTGGCAGCTGGTCTCCACTGGAGGTTTTGATTTGTTGGAGGGCAGGAAGGCTTTCCAAAGGGATCTGGACAGACTTTTGTAAGGCCAGGCAGTTTGCAGAGATGTTGAAGGGAGGTGCCTTCTTGACCCAGACTGGTGTAACTGTGGTGTTAAGTAGTTGAGAGTAAATTGGCTGTTTGTTGTACTCTTTG
The DNA here is from genome assembly GCF_017590055.1 of Onychostruthus taczanowskii. NCBI lineage: Eukaryota > Metazoa > Chordata > Aves > Passeriformes > Passeridae > Onychostruthus > Onychostruthus taczanowskii. The sequence continues at coordinate 18,619,532 of NW_024499239.1, read as the reverse complement.
CCAAAGACTTTGGCAAAGTTGGGATTTTGTGTGCAGTGTGTTATGCTCATAGACCCTTTTGTCTTCGGAAAAACAAATCCAAGGTGAGAACATAATGTGTCAGGAAAGGGTAAAATAAACCAGCTCAATCACATAGATTAGAACCATGTTGTCCAAACTAAATATCAGCGTTTGCAAGGCTTCCTTCCACTTTTCTGAAGAGGATAGGGCAGATACTGGAGAGCTGTGGGTACCACTGCAGTACTGACTGATGCTTTTAATGCAGAAATAACATTTCTAGTATTGTAAAATGTGTTCTGTACAGGTGCAGGTACAGAATAACTTCTCTTGCTTTCCCACCTGCTCAAATGTGAAGGTTTTACGATATTTACTTGTTAGGCTGGAGATAGTTGTTTTATTTTGCTTTATTACTGAGAAAAAGAAGAAGGTAATTCTGTTGCTATTTTTCTTTCCCTACCAGCCTTGCTTAATCCTGAAATGAGATGTTTCTCCCTGAGCAGGTTTTCATATAGTCCTGTATTTTTTTTAAAGTCACGTGCCAGTTTGTAGGACTAGCAGGGTACTTGATTTTTCCTTCAAGAACTGTATGTCCTAGTTCATTAGAAAGAAAGAAAAACAAATACCAAAAAAAATTACAAAAATTGATACAGTGTTACACAAAATACTGTAGTAATGCTGACAGCCGAATTGTCCTTCCCATATTCAATTCCAGGGTCTAAAGCACAAGATTCTCTCTCCTCTATTGGTTTTGTGGTTGTGGACTCCCTTATCATGCTGTAGTGGTGGTTTTGGTATACAGCCATTTGTTTTGTGTTCAAATATTTAAACTTCAGTGGTGCTTACCTTTTCTGAATACATATTTTCTGCAGCAAGCAGTTTGTGCTTTCTTGAATAGATATCAAAAGCTAAAGGAAACTGCTTGTTTGTTCAGTTGAAAGAATTTTGCTGTAATATAAACCATTAAGCATTTGGAATAAAGAAAAAGCTTTCTTTTATAATGCAAGTGAGTAATTTTCCTCTTCTACTTATTTTCATATTTCTGCGTATATGTGTTTTATCACTGCTTTTCCAAGATGATGGGATAATGAACTGAAAGAGTAGCAGGTTTAAGAAAACCAATGATCTGCAAACATTCTCTTTGTCCAGCTTTTCTTTCCTGTACAGAGAAGCCAGAGAGGTTGCTGTAAAATACTTTGTAATTTTACATTTATCTACAAAATTGGGGGTAAAAAAGATGAATAACAGTTATTTTATCTTATCTTACGTTCTCTAAAAGGTTGCCTTGCCTCTGACGAATCCTTTTGCACAGGCAGATATTTGGCAATTTCAGTAATATTTATAGAGGCTGACATTGAACGACTGTTGCTTCTGCTGCAGATGACAGTACGACTAGCACAAAATCGTGGCCGCATGTTCGTGTGCAATACGTGTCCATGCAAACGCGTTTAATCAGCTTGAAGTTTCTTCTCCCTCACCCCCTCCCTCAGCTCTTCTCCTTGCCCATCTCCCCGGCAGAGGAGCTGAAATAATTACCTGCAGTGTCATTTTTCACTTTGCTCCATGCAGATGCGGTGCGGTTGGGCCGCGGGCGGGGAGGGGCCAGCGCTGATGCGGCACGGGCGTGTGACAGCGGCGTGGCCCGACCCGCTCTGCTCCGCTCCGGGCGGCTCCCGCTGCAGCCCGGCCGCGCCGCCGCCGGGACCCGCCGCTGCGGGGCCGCCTGTGTTCGGAGTACCTGCGACACAGCTGGGCTATTCTTTAACTGCGGGAGAAGTGCCTCTCTTCCCTCCACGCAAGCTCCCTGCTGGCTTTCTGCGTCCGTAATTTATCGGAGCCGTTTTTCCCTCCGGCGTTCTCCCGCTACTTCTTTTCCCCTTTCCCCCCTTTTTTTCTTCCTCTATTTTATTTTTTTCTCTTTTTCCCGCTCGTTATTCGCCCCCCTCCCAATCTGTGCTGCCTCAATAGCCCTCATTATGCTGTGCTCAGTGGCCCGGTGTGTTCCCCGCCTCTGCTAGGCAGTGGCAGCATGGATGGTGCTCTTGTGACGACCTCTGCTGATGCTATCAGTCCACTGCGGATAGGCATGCTGAGTAATCCTGCTGTAAATGGGCGAGGACACGGACACACGGAAAATTAACCACAGCTTTCTGCGAGACCACAACTATGTGACTGAAGGTAACATAAATACTGCAATTTTTCTCTTCTTGCATTGCGTATTCTATGCTGGGAATGCACTGTCACGTTTGGAGATGTAGGCTGTTCCTTTTTTTTCCTTTTTTAAACAGGGGGGATTTCAGGGCGTTTTTTCTGTGGGATGTAGCAACAGAATCTGTCTGAATTCGCTGAATCCCAAAGACATTCTGTCATGCTACAGCAGTATATGAAAGTACACGGGCTGGAGAAGGTCTTGCATTGTGCTGAGTTTCTGCTAGTGAGGTGTGCAGCACCTGGCATTGAATGCTCAGTAGCTGCTGTATAGAAGATTGGAAGCACTTGATTACTGAAAAAAAAACAAACCAAAAAAGGTTTGAGAACACCAAAGTAAGAGAAATAATCTGTAAAGTTAACTGTTTGCTGGTGTAATGAAGGTTAGGCGTCTCATTTTGGTAATTATATCCTGAGCATTACAGACATTGCTCAGTTGATTGTTCCCTAGAGAACTGTATACACTTAGAAGGCATTTAGAAAGGATATGTAAGCATCATCTTTTGAAATGCTGCTTCTTTCTTTCTGTTCCCTGTGCAAGGTACATGAGAAAAGAAAAGGCACCTTCATTTTAAATCATTCAGTGACTTGTAGGTTATTACATAAAAAGGAATTTTCCTGCAGGTGACATACATGAAATGCTGAGGGAATTTACCTTGAGAACGTGAAATGGTTGGGTCAGGTACTGGTCTGTATTTCCTTGTCAGAAAGTTGGTTTAAGAGTAGGCCATTTTAAGATTGATTGAACAGGAGAAATGTGTTTGTAGATGCTTGACTTTGCAAATATATCTGTATGTGCAGTTTTAACAGCACTTTTCAGCAGCAGAAACAGTAACTCAATGTAGGCTTATATAATATGAACATACTTAACATCAGGGTCAACCAATACTCCTTGAGACACAGTCTCCAGATTCTGTCATCATTTGATCAATGCTCAGTCACTTAATACTCCCATGCTGCATCCTGAAACGTAATCAGCTGATGCTCTCTTGATTATTGATGATTTGAATTGTTTTAGATTGGAGAAAACAGTAGGATGAATTTTGTCATACCAGGACCACAAGGCAGATTTTTCAGAAGAAAAATTAAAAATGCTGTGTACTGTAACTGTTACCAGTGACTGGTGTAATTGCTTGCTAATCTTGCCTCTAGGACATTCTTTGCACTCTGGTTCATGTTTTGGTGCATTTTCAAATTTGTTTTGAAGTCTTGGTTAATTTTTTTTTTTGTTTGTTTTTTTTTGTTTTCAGAGTGATGAATGTTTATGTTTTGAGATGTGGTCACCTGTTTGAAGGAACTTTGTTGAAATTTGTAAATTCATGCCTTGGATTCTGCAGAATGCACAGTATAATTACTGCAGTGTACTTGATACATGGTGAATTTCAGATGTGCAGCAATGCTAAAAATTGAATTTTTAAGTCTCTGTGTTTTGTGGTCTGAGGAAAATAATTAATGGTGGATTTTTCAAATCCATATTCTCCTTTTATATGTCATGAGTGTTCTAAAAATAGATGGAAATTTTTAGTAGTTTTTGTGACACTGCTGGGGCAAGTGTTAGATTTTTCTAATGTTCTATCTTCACTTGATACTTGGATCATAAGGACTGGATGTTCTTCTCTCATTGCACATGGAGGGGCTTGTCTGAAATGGGTAAAAATATGATTTGAATATGAATGCTGACCTGTTTTATATTTTTCCTGTGATCAGAAGTCATCATGAAATATGTTGGCATCTATTCTTGAAATCTTCAGTAGCAAAATATTAGTTTTTCATCTTGGACTAGTGTAATTCTTGTTGAGAATGCAGAGTTTGTCAGGTGTAATAGAATTCTTCACAGCTGTTATATCTGACATGACATTGCCACACCTTTCAAAAGATCTTGCAAATCATGAGGGAATGGATTTTTCTGTGAAATTTTTCCAAGGAGACCTTCAGCTCAAAGAGGAGCATCATGAATGTTAATTTCTCATTGATACACTTTGTTTAAAATGCATAATGAATACATTAGTTAAAGTGGTGCTTTAAATGTGCTTTGTTCTTCTGTGGAATTTTGTACTTTTTTGTTTAAAGATTTGGCTCCATGAAGGAACTTTAAGACTTCTCAAGTGTGAAGGCCTGCAGTCCTTTCACAGGCCTTGTATTTGGTCCTGTGACATGTTAAGTGCAGTATGTAGCAACAACAGTAAGGCAGTAATGTGTTACCTTGTTGTACTTCTTTGGGGTCCAGTTCAAGTTTTTCTTTGGCTTTTGTAATCCACCATTTAAAATGAAGAAATGCTTTATGTGGTGTCCAGTGTATTAGAGAAGTTACCAATTCATTGTTGTTTGTGAATAACCAAAATTTTATCTCATTTTCAGAATTTTGAAGTCTTGGTAAGTGGTGTCCTCTGTCCTTGCTATTCCATGCAGCAGACTAAATTCATTTACAAAAGGAAATATTTCTAAGAACCCTTATATGTACTTTCTTCCTCTAAGTATTCATGAGGAAAGTAAAGCCAGCAGTAATCATGAAGATGTGGGTTAACTATAGCATTGCTTTACTTCTCTACCTGGTTTACTTTTTCAGTGATTTGAAAAAGCCCAAAGAGTCAAATGACATATGAATTCAGGGTATAGGAAAGCTGTGAGCCAAATCTCATTTGCTCTGCTCTCGCTAGTGGTCTGAAGGTGTTCCTAACAAAACTGCTTGCTTAGGCAAAGTCCAATTTCATCTCTTTGATAGGTCATTAATTTTGAACTTTGGGATTATCTATAATAAACGTGGCTTTACCGTGACTATGGAAAATTGAATTGGTTTTTAAATCTAACAATTTTTTCATTTGTTGTTACACTGTAACTGTTATACTATAATAGGCATTACAGACACACATATGACAACAGTGACTACCTGGCCCTGTTTCTCCTGTTCCATATGCACAACTACAGTGTGGCATTACAACAAACAGAACGTGAATAATTTTGTCATTTAAAGTCTTTAAAGTTTTGTTACGGTTGCACAAGGGAAAAAAGTGATTTAATTCCAGCTGCAATATACAGCAAATTTTTCAATGATCACTTTCAAAAGTAGCTTTTAAACAGTAGCTTTTAAAAGTAGCTTTTTAATTGGAGTTGTTTGTATGAGGAAAATAGAAAAGATCAGGTAAGACTTTTAAAGAAAGTGAGAAAAAATATCTGAGGCTTAGAAAATGTGAGCTGTGAGGAAAGATTGAACTTCTTTGCAAAGGTGATGAAACACTGGGATATATTGCCTAGGGAGCTTGTGTAATTTTTATCACTGAAGTTTTTAAAAGCAGGTGACATAGATGTCTGTAAGAAATGACATGGGGATAGCTGAGCCTCCCGTGGGGCAGAGGAATGGACTAGATGACCTCTGAGATCTGTTCAGGCTTGTGATTCATTGCAGAGCTGTGTTTTATCTTAATTGCCTTTTGCACCACAGCTGTGGGAACCAGTTGTCCAGGAGGTGTTGGGTCAGTAAAATGTGTTATTTCCACAGCAACTGCAGGAGCACTGAGGAGAGAGGAGAGGCACTGGAAGAGAAGATGGGTTGGATGGGAGAAACATGATCCTTCATTACTGTACAGACAGAGTCTGTTGGGGAGAGGGCAAGAAAATTGTGAGCTGGGGGAAGGAGGACAAAAGAGGCTTCTGTGCTTTAGCGGGCAGAGGATGTCCTTCAGTCCTAGAGTTCCCTTGATGTTACCTGTGCTTAAGATTAATGGTAGAACTGACAGGACTGCTCAGTACCTTGGGCTCGGCCACACAGGAGCTGATTCTGAGCAGTGAATTGCCTGCTGTGGTTGCTGTATTCCTGGTAGGGCAAAAAGTTGCTGGAATCAATGGTGCCACTCTCTTGCTCAACTGCCACCTGAATTCCATTACTCTGTATTGTTCTGATTTAACAATTAACAGAAGTAATGAACAAAATTCACTATTCCTGCCAAACTGTGTTGAAGGATGTGTTTCACCTCCGTGATTCCGAATTTATTTGGAGAAATTCTTCTCTGGTAGGTGAAGCATATTGCAGGTTGCATGCAGACAAGTCTAGCATATGAATTGATCCCTGCCTTTTTATGGAGTATCTCTGTTTTGGGAAGGAATAAAAAGATGTTTATACTTCCAGTTTTTCTGGAGAGACACAGGTTCCTCCCTGGTCTAGGCCTGCAAGTGCAGGTGGAGCCAGTGGAGTTGCACTGGTACAGTGGGGCAGAAGGTGACCTGCACTATCTAGACTTTTATATGGCCAAATTGTGCCATTTAGTTCCATATAGCTTCTGTGAAAAAGTTAATCACATTAATGTCCTCAAATATGATATTTGAAGAATTATGAGAGTTAACAGTGCAGTATAAAACATATCGAATCATAACCATGTGAAATGTTTATTATAGAGGAGAAAGGAACCCTTTTTTTCCTTAATAATTGTAAACTCCTCTGCAGATAATGAAAACAGATTTTGGGGCTTTTTTTTTTTTTTTTTGCCTTAACAAAAGAAGTTAGTATTTATCTCCTTCAGTAATCAAAATTAGAGGAAATTATCAATTTTCATCTGCCAAAAAGAAATTTATTTATGATCTTTTCTTTCATAAACATCTCAAATATAATTTGAATTAGACCTTAATACCTGAGGTGTTAATTGGATGAATATAGCAAACAAGTAACACTGCTGGCTCAGGCTCACCATTGGTCAGTCCACTGATTTCTCCTTATTAAGAAAAGTACAAGAGGTAGCTCTTCCTCTCAACCTCCAGCAATTCAGGATTTATGTTGTGAATATTGATGATTTTAATCTTTTTACAGAGCTAATTTAGAAACAGTTTCAGAATTACCCTGGAAATTATTGCTCATTCTTAGTGCAGTCTAAGTTACTTATTTTTTTCCTTGAGTTGAGGGTGAACAGGGGTAAACCTTGTTAAAGCATGACTTTGCCCCCTGTTAAACAGGATATAGTTGTGTCTTTCTCTGCATGGATTTGGTTCTTTTATTCACAGTGATATTCAGATGAATGTTGTGAGTAGCCTTGAAGATTTGGATTAATAAGGTTTATTCCATCCAAGTGATGTTGCTGGCTTTGTAATCTTTATTCATGCAGCTTAGTTGGGTGCAGCCGTGGAGGCAGAGCTGGAGTGCTGCTGTCACTCTGGCTTGCACTGCAGTCCTATCCCTTTGCTCACTCACCCAAACTTGCAGCTGGATGTGGGGTTCAGCATCCAGGAAAACCAAACATTGGTACTGCTTGAAGTGTGGATCTGCACAGCACAGATATTTAAGGCAATGTCTGTGTGGGTGACATGGGCCAGCAATTCTCTCCAACAAGCCCAGAAAAGGCAGGGTAGATTTAGCCAGAGTGAATTTGTGCTGTCAGCTTGCCATGTTGCAGCACCAGCTACACATTCAAAGTACTCCATTCATGCTACATTTATTAGGCTCATAATATTGTTCTCTCTATTTTGCTTGCCAAATGTACTTGATGAAGAAATCATAAATCAGGATTGGGGTTAGGGTGTTGATCCTAGGCTGGGCCTTTGGAGTTTCTCAGTTTGCTGTTCCCAGCATTCCCAAAGAGCAGAAGTGTGCTAGTGTTAACTTGTTCCTGCCTCCTCAGAAGAAGACCTGCCTCTTCAAGGAGCTTTAAGGACAGGTTGTTAGATCATCCTAAGAGGGCACTTCAAGCCACTCTGAGCTGCAGGAGATGTTTCAAAGGCATGTTTAACTTGGTTTGGATCTTCACTTGATGTCATGTTCTCCACATGGCACTGGTTATTCACCAGTGTCACATGTACCCTTAAAGCTTTACCAAGTGTGATTAGGCTGGGCTGCAATCTTCCTGTTTGCAAAGGAATAAATCTCTGATGCTGGATCAGTGATTTTGGTGGATTTCCCTTAGGGACTGATGCCAGCCTTGTCTCTCTTTGCATGCATATGTAATCAGCTGATGATCTTGCACTCACCATCTAAATAATAAATGTATTTGGTTGCTGTATAGTGCTAGAGGTCCTGGAGAAGTGAATAAGATGTATTAACAGAAGAAAAGGACCACATAGAACATTAGCTAAAGCCAAGCTCCTTCTGTGACAGTGACAAGAAGTCGCTGAACAAGTATGTTCTTTTCTTTCTGAAAAAGAACATACTTGCAGCAATCTGGAGCTTTTCCAGGTGCCAGCAGACTAGAAATATTATAAATATAAATGTTTATAGTATATTTAACTATATAGCTGTTATGTGTAATAGACTGAGCTACATATAAGCCTTAAAACTGGAAGTTCAGGACATGAATGTGCAATGTGTGTGTAAGATAAAACACAGGCATAGAAATATGATCCGTGCAAGCTCGCTGTGTCTGCCAGATTTTTTCTAATTGAAACTGACATTTTAAAAGTGTTGAATGATGTAAAAGTAAACAACATTGTGCAGGTAGAGTCATTGTCATTGTTCACATGGGAGAAGTTTATTTAGTGTATATATCATTATGAAAACTGTACTTAGCAGTATATTTTCTATATGTTTTCCGTGTAAACCTCAGGCATTTCAGCAATACATCATATATTTAAACAGTGAATTTAGAGAATGGTAGATATTGCTATTGTATCAGTTTAAAATGTGAAACACTATACAGTAACACTGAATATTTTATAATGGAGAAGAACTATCTTTTATTATAGCCATAAAAAGGTAATCCATCCTTACTGTTTATGTTGTATTACTACATCATTACTAGTTGTATCCTTGAAACTTTCCATCCACAGTTTATTTAATCACCCTTGTAAGGCTTTGTCTCAAGGACTATCTGCTAAGAGAATAGAAAGTATTTGCTGGCTAATCTCAGTGTAATTTCAGGCAAATTTCCCTGTAGCCAGGGAAAGGTAATAATCTCAGGAAATTAGATAAAGTTATTATGGGGACTTTTGGGATTTTTTTAAACAAGATTGGGTTTGAAATGAACTTCTAGCCATGTTGAGGCACTTTCCTGATGCACTTTTCTGTGCATGTTGTGTGCACTTGTAACACAAGATTATGCTGCACTCACTCTAGCTGTGTTGAGGCACTTTCCTGATCAACTATTTCCATAGTTCTCAGGTTAATGCTGAGTTTGCCCTTAGTCATGAGTGTGGTCTATTTTACTTGTTCCTGTTGAAAGTTTCCCAATTCTTTACCAAGAACAAAAGCCCCACTGAGCAAAGCATATCTCTTACCCTATATATGGTAAGAGAGTTTGTATTCTCAGGAGTGTTACCTTGCTGAAAAGCCCTTGTTCCTGTTTTTATTATTGCTTCAATGCAAATAAAAGCAGACTGTATTTTGCCAGTGAAAGACAAATAATAGAAATGTACATTAAGAGATTTGATTCCTAATAAAATCTCAGCATGACATGCCATGCAGTTCAGTGACTTCTGTGAATTATTAATATGACAGAGTTTGGGATCTGTATTATTTAATATAGCAGTCTTTGTTTCTTTCATCCATCTGTTAAAAAAAGAGAAGGATGCAAACATCTGTATTATAATGACATTTATGTGTTTTTACTTAGAGTACAGAAGAAAGTTAAAGACTAAGAGTTGGTTTATTATTCTTTAGTTCAACGCAAGTCTGATTAGAATTTAGTTACTGTTGCCATACTTCTTCCTGTCTGCAGTGCTTTTGTTGTTTCTGTGACTCAGGTGTTGCAAATAATCAGTGATTGTACAAGATAACATTATTTGCCTAAATTTTGAGGCTAATGCTGCCTTTGGTAGTGCTGTTTGCATTAAAGATAACCATAACCTGCTCTACCAGTTTCTGGGCCAGTTTCTAGTAGAAATAAAGATCATCCGAGTTTAATTGAAAATAAATTATTGTTTATTTCATTATCTCAGATTTTAATGACTCCATCTTATTTCTCCTTATTATAAGATATTAAATGAACATTTCAAATAGAAACAAAAAATAGTTTTCGAGCAATGAGCTGGTCACCAATTACCAGTAATTTATTTCTAGAATTTTATCCAGTCATGTATTGTTTGAGAGGTTTCAATTTATGATAGAACCTTGCACAAAGTCTTTAATAAGTGTATAACTGTAAATCAGAATCTGTCTGTTATTATTTCATAAATAATTTCTGACAGAATGTCTTTATTTCTACATTGTGCTGTGATAAAAAGAAAATTTCAACTAATAAATTCGATAATAATAACTTAGAAAAATTCAAGAAATTTTTAGGCATGGTGGACTGGTGAGTGTAGGCCTGAATTGACTGCCAAGGTAGCACATGAGAGTCTTCATCATGCTACGTGTTAATTTGACACCCTGCTTGATTTGATATCTTTTATTGCTGCTTGCAGATCTGTGATATGGGAATAACCAGTACAAGATGAAGTCAGATGTGTATTCTGTAGTCTTCTTTTGAATGGAAGATTTAGGTCAAGTATATTCTCTTTAATCAACAGTGAAGATCAAAGTGGAATTCACATATGCAGTCTCTTTGAAATAGGTAGATGTGAACTATTACATCTTACAGAATTTCCTGGAATGCTTTACTAAGAGTGAAGTAAAGTCTTATGGATGATGGTTATTCTCAGTGCTCAGGTACAATATGAATATACTTTTGTGCATGTTGTGTGCACTTGTAACACAGGAGTATGCTCCACTCACAGAAGGTTTGTGGATGACTGCTACTGCATGTTTCTGGTGTGCCTGTGTTCCTCCCAGCTGCTATGCTTGAAATGCGGATCTAGAAGTCCTGCAATGGCTGTGGAGAAGTTTCAGCAGTGGGAGGCAGTGGGATCTGAGCTGGTATGTAGGACACTGTCCTTCAAGTCCCATGTGATTCACAGACCTTTTGGTCTCTGTGTGACAGCACTGGTCAGGGGAGTGACACTTGTCTCTGACTGGGGCCAAACCTTCCTTCCACCATGGTGTGAGAAGCAAAGTCCTTGAGTTTCTGATTTTTGTCTGTGGTGGTGATGAGCTGCAAAAACTGTTTCCTTGAATGTTGTTATTCCTTGATTTTATTTTCCATTATTAAGTGTGACCTTGCTTGGTAGAGTAGACATTTCTGTGCTTCCACATGCATTTCAGAAAAATGAGGGAAATAGAGTACAGGCTTTCTGTGTTACTGTGTAAATGTTACAAGAGATGCTAGTTTTAAAACTAATGAGTTGCATTTGTTAGTAGTTATGGTGTTGAAAATCAGCCAACTATATTAAAATTTCAATATTTACTAGCTGCAAGAATTCATGCTACATCCCCATAAAGGGTTTTAGCTGCCCTAACTTAGAACTGTGGTGCAGAAATTACTGCTGAATGTGATTTGTACAAACAACCAGCTCTTTGTTGTGTTGATTTCCCCCAGCTTTTTTATTTAAAATTGTTTTATTGAAAAGATCTTTTACTTTTTCATACCTCCAAATTAATTTCAAGGCGTTTAAAGTTGAGGATTTGGTTTGAAATTGACATGGATGCCATTTTTGTCAGCAAATTGCCCATTCTCCAGAGGAATCTGTAGCCTGGGACTTCCCCATCTTTCCTTCCCTGCTGCTGTTGGAGCCACTCCCATGGCATGGGAAGTTTCGGAGCAGAGGGGAAGAGGCTCTGGTTAGCCCACCAATCTAGGCTTCTTCAGAAGATGTCAGCAAACTTGGCCTGGTTGACATTTGTCCCTTGCTGGCATGGAGGGAACCACCACAGCAGCCTGCTCCTGAGAGCACAGGGGTCTTGTGCTGGTGCAAATTTGCCATTTGCCACCAGAGTCCCATGGCTGCTCCCTGTGCCCTGCTCAGTGTGCACCAGTTTGGTCAGTGTGGTGAAGACCTCCAGAGGAGTGAAGCTTACTGCTGTGCTCCTTCAAAACCACCTTGTTATAAGGCTTTTGCAATATTTGTGCACAGCAGAAGGAAGGGAGGAAATGAAAATTATAAGTATATTGGAAAAATGTCTGACAGCTATCCTGGATGTACCTGGGAAATGGTGGTAATAGTAGTAATGTTAAATGTGAAAGAAGAAAGCTTTGATGCTTCTGCACTATAAATAATTACTAACAAAGGTGATTGCCAGTGTGGAGAGCTGTTTGCAGAGGGATTCATTTCTGATTGTTAAGTGTAAGTATATTTAGACAGAAAATTATTTTTGTTCCTGAAAGCCAGGGAGTTGTTGTAAATGGGAAGAATTAGCAGTCTGGATTCCACAGAGCAAACACCAGCCTGGTTATTACAGATGAGACTTGATGAATGTAGTTATATTCAGGTTAGCACAGGAAGCTATTCCTGTATTTTGCATTTTAATGACTGAACTCAATCAGTTTCTTTTTAGCAGTTGAATTTACGCACTTTTCTTGAAAAACTACTCAGTCTGGCAGTCTTCTTTTCTGAAATGTTGCAAATATTTCAAAGCCTTTAATGTCCCTCTTGCTAAGTCACCTTTGATCCTTAAAATCTTCATTGAGAAATTGGTGCATATGGGCACAGACATAATCTAACACAGTAATAGAATCCGGATAATTGAAGGTGAGGAAAGGAATAAAAAAGCTTGCCAGAGTCTCCTATGCTTTGCCTTTAGTGGTTTTGCACTGCAGTCCAGAAATTGACTCCATAATCTGAGATTTTATTGTGTAAGTAAAACCCTGCAGGATTTTGCAAGGCAAGATATATTAGGGAAATAGTGCCAATGTCTGGAAGTTTAAAATAAATACAAGTAGCTAAATGAGACTTGACTACATGTGACAGCAAGAGATACCTAAACATTTTAACTAGGGTATGCCATTATAGGTGGAACCTGACACTGGGAGAGCTGCACAGTTTAAGCAAACTTGAGGACAATTTTTTTTATATAAAAACAGTAACTTCATTAGTTTACATGTCCTGGACAAGGAACTTGTTAAAGTCTTGTTTTTTAGCTTGTAAGTGGTGGTTCTTGTGAGTTTATCTAAAGAGTCATTGGGTTTTTTTCTGTTCCTTGTTTTGTGCCCTGCTGAGAAACCTTCTGATGGAGCACAGAAAGATTTTCCTTTTTTCAAAAACTGCTTTTATGGATGGAAGCATGAACAGAGTTTATTGAAAGAGTTCAACAGTAGCACATCGGGCTAAAGTAGAGATGGGGTGAAACACCTGTTCATTTTCTTAAAAGCAGTAGTCCAACAGTTCCTTTTAACATTTCTTCAAATAAAACCCCCAGAGCTCATCCCTTCAGCTGTGGAACTACCCAGATAATTTCAATGGATTTCCATCTCTGTTTTCAAAACTAACTGCTTTAGAAACTGCCCACTGTGTATATTGTATTTCTGGAAAATAGCTGATTACTTATGCCTATATTAGATATTTAAGACAATAAATGTGATATAAGGCATGAGCTATAGTTTATGTGTATTTAAGATCTTTTAACTCACAGAATGCTGTCAGACTGGCTATCAGGTTGTCTTTTTTCCCCAGTCTGATTCTCAGATCCAGTAACATACCACGCTTGAAGAACTGAAAGAAGGCTACGTTGTTCAGTTCCTATAGGTCAGAATTTGGGCTGAATCTAAAATACATTTGTTCTCCTAGACAGCTGACATGTGGTCAATACTGGAAATTATGTAAGAGAGCATGAATATTTTTGGACTAAGTACCTCACAGGAATAATTAACATTTTCCCTGGGTTCACACAGTCTTCTACCCAGGCAACAGATGGGTAACCTTAGCTCTTAAACCTAATGGTCTGTCTTGAAGTTCCTTTTCATCTGCTTCTGGTATGTGTCTTCATACTGCTAAAGTTCCTTTGATTTCCTTTTGGCCACTTGCCAGAACATCTTCTAATTCCTTTTGTGAAATTTCCATGCCAGCTTTAATTCCTGCCAGAAGGCAACTGTTGCATCTCTCTTCAAACAGGACCCTAAAGCTTTAAATTCTCAGAATTTCTCTCTCTGGAAGTAATACTCCCTGCTCAGACTTCAGAGACATCAAGAATATGTAGATCCAAGCCCTGCTGGGGAGAGAAATAAGGACACAGAATTCCTTCCCTGACTACAATTATTCTGTTTCCATTTGCTGCTTGACTTGATTGCAGTGATACTTGGCTTTTATCTGCAGTGCTTGCTACTGTTTGAGTTCCAGGAATCTTTACTTAAGAAAAAGGGGAGTCCAGCCAAAACCACAACTTGTTTGGTACTCTTTGCCAAGTTCTTTCTGCTCTCTGTGTGTATATCCATTGAATCTTGTGAGGGAAAGACCTGGAAGTGTCACTTAGTACTGTTCTTTTACTGTCATTAAGGGACACAAATGTGACTCAAAATCATCTTGGACCTGATTAATTGATCTGTAGATGACCCTCAGGTGCACAGGGAAGGTCTCTCTTAAATTTGAAGGGTCCCTTCTTCTGCACCATTTTACTGAAAATGAGTTTTTTTGGGGGAAGTCTGGCAGTCTTCTTGGTTAAGATCCCAGTTAAATATATTAATATCAACAGACCTGGTTGAAGGACAGGGTCAGGATTTTATCATGTTATGATAAGGGAAAAGCTAATGGCATTTTCTCTTTGTTATTACTCACACCTAAAGGTGAGGGTGGCTGAGGTTCTTGTTAATAGATCTCTTGCAGCAGATTAGAATGAAATGACGCTTTTTAATATAAATTATATTTATGTAGGGATTATTTTAGAATAATGGGTTTGCCATGGAAATGAGATATGTAGCTATTTTGGTTATTATCTATCTGTAGTAATATAACAGTACAAAAGTATGAATTTACCACTTCAGAAAATACATAAGGGAAAGAAAGAAAGAATGAGAAGAAAAGATAAGAGTAGATAGTGGAGAGGAAAGATATCACCACCCATTTATCAAGGAGACTTGATTGTTGTTATTTGGTGTCTGTTGGTTGAAGTGATGATCTCCGTCTTGATGAGCTGGGAGTGGGGGAAACCCCGAAAACACAAAGTTCAATGGGTTAATAAATGTTCATGTTTATGTCAGACATCTCTCCCTTACTGGGAGGGTTTGTTCTGCACTCTCTGATGTAACACTATGGATCACATACAGTCCTCTGGTGGAAGGCTCCAAAAATTAGGCAGGTGCCACTCTGGAGATCTTTGATGGTTTATGACACATCCAAAGGCATGGCAGCTGCCTCTCATGACAGAGTGGTTGAGCCAGTTGTGCCCCATCAGAAGGAACGAAAACCTTCAGGCCTGTGTGTGAATGCCCTGGTCCTTCCCCAGTGAGAAATTGTACAACTGAGCCTGTTATCTAAGGGTGACAAAAAGCATTACCTGACCTCTGCTTCTTACCTGCCTTCTCCCTCACATGGCTCAAACCCCAGCTTGTGCCTCTGCTGGTGAGTGCTACCCCCTCTGCCCCTGGGCTGTGACCTTGCAAACCCAACCTCAGCAAAGCACCCACTGCTATTGCAAATGGTAGATTGAGTCACTAACCATTAACATTTCAGTCCCCCATGCCATCCTGCTGTAGAAATGGTAGTGACTAAATTGCAGAAATTTTTATTTTAATTTTATTTTTTTTTACTCTAGTAAGTTTAAAAAAACTGAAATGCGCTACCTAGGTTTGTTAGGACACTAAGGTTACTGTACATGTTTCTGTTAAACAGCAGCAACATCATCTTTAATATCCTGACAGGTTTTTAACAGCCTTTGTGTAATTGTGACTTAGTGTCTAACGAAGTCTATTGAGAACCTGGCACTGGCTGGAGCAGGACTGGATCCAGGTGCATGGCTTTGCGTGGCTGTACTCTATGTACATATTGTAAGTCCAGACAAATGTATGTATGTAGATACAAACCACTTTTTTTTTTTTTTTTTTTTGTGTTTTGAGTAATGATTTTAATCTTATAGTCTCACGGAATGGCTTGGGTTGGAAGAGACCTTAAAGACACCTTCCACTAGACCAGGTTGTTCAAAGCCCCATCCAGCCTGGCCTTCAACACTTGTTCCAGTGTCTTACCTCCACATCTATTGTGCCTCTATAACATCTATTCATGTGTCTTAATCTCTGCATCTGTTTGTGCTACTTTGTGCAGTAACCTTAGTTACTTTCGTCTTCACTCTACATTGTATACATTATATAGTGTGGGGATGTAGTTTATAACCCCTGGTACTGGAAGAGGTTTTTTTGAAGACTTTATCCCTGTGCTCACCAAAAACCTTTCTGGAAACTGAGTGGGCTGAATCTTCAGAGATTCAACACCATTGCTGGCTTTGTTTTTAGGACAGCAGTAGGTAAAGATGAAAATGTGGCTGGACTCCATCTACCATATTCAGAATTATTAGAATCTACAAAGCTTATATTTTCCTACTGCTATCAGGAAATATAAGTACATTCTGCAGTTTAGCACAAAAATTTCTGGGAGCTAAAATTATGTGGATTTGTTACTTTTCTTAGGATTTACTGCAATTCTGTTCCTCATTAAACCATATGCTGTCCTTTAACCAAAGGAACAGATTTTCTGTAGCTACTGTAGCTATTTAGTTATAATTTTTTTCATTTGCATAATGAGTTAGGAAATCTACTTGGAAATTCTCATGCATAGTATGATTTATTAAATTTAAGGTTAAAATCGGGGTTAAAATTATCCAGTTGAAAACTGTGACCTTAATACTGTCTTTGCAAGTTTCCTTAGGAGCTTAATGCATTCAGATTTATAGTAACTTGAGTACAGCCCATTTGTTTTTCTTTGACTCATTTGTCTGCTATATGATTTACTCATGCTGCATATTGTTTTCTTTTAAATACTGTTAAGTCTTTGCTTGAAGCAAAACTGCTCTCCAGATTTTCTCTTGGAGGTAATTTGCTCCAGGCTACTTTTTAACTTTCTGAAATGTAAAGTAGTTGCAGTTCAGGTTTTAATTGTATGTCTTTCTCTCCTTTTCAAGAATATGCTACCTGGACACATCACTTTGTTATTTAAAGGGCTGATAAATGTGTCTAAGTTGTATTAATTTATGTGGCAATAGAATTCAAATTAATGCTAACCAGAGCATCTTTAAATGCATGAGTAGTATGAAAGGTATAATTAAATCTCTCTGAAAAAAATTACAGGATATTTCATGAATGTCAGTAACATAGTTTTAGCCCTTAAATAATTTTTCTTTGCTAATTTTTCTTTTACTACTATAACCTTAAAAATGTGTGTCTTAAGAAAACAGTAATTTTTCCCTTCATTTGCCCATTTGGGTTTATGCTAATTTGTTAGCTTCATATTATCCTCCTAAATTATGCTTTTTCAGATTCCAGAAAGTTCACAGTGTCATAATGAGAGAGAGGTGTTTTTGAGCTATGTGCAGAACATTTAGGGAAACACTTAAGCTGATGAGGAGACTTTCTGTAGCTGGTGATTCCTGTTAAGAGCATCCCAGAGCTCCTTGGTTGAGGACAAACCTGAAAGATTAACCCACTATAAAGGAACAGACTATGGCTGAAGAATTTGCACCGTGGAATTTTTTGGAAGAAAAACTGTGTGCCGTGTGCAGAATTATTCTCTTCAATTAATCAGTCTTAAAAAAATGGTTAACTGCATCATAACCTGGTTCAGTCACTTGTGGAAGAGAGTTGAACTCTTGCTCACTGCTCAACGTGTAGCCCCATTAGGGGTGAGTGGAGCATGATTTCCCTTTCTTCTGGCCACTTCCTTCCTAGTGGGTCAGATGGGCCAGCAGGTGGTTTGTTGATGTCAAGCCACTGTTGGCTGTATTTCGCCTAGCATCCAGGATGACCACAGCTTCTTTCCAGACAGATCCTTTTCTGCCAGATGTCTGGAGCTCTTCTGTTCTGAGTGCAGAATTTTTCACTTCTTGCTGAACCTCCTGAAGTTGCTCAGAGTCTATACAGATTTTTTTTTTTGGCCATTTCTTGCCTTCCCTTAGTTTGTAACTTGGAAGTGAAGCACTGAGTTTGTAGTGTTAGTAATCACTGTGGATGTTTTAGATGTTTTGCAGTCTACAGTGCACAGTGAATATACCCTAAGCTTGGCTGGCACCAGAGTCAATTTTCTGTATGTTTTTTTCATGAATCAGTGTATGTTTTTGGCTACCACCAGCTGCCAAGATTGTTTGAAGTATACCAAGTAGCCTTAGGCATTTCTGATTTAAGAAATACTTGTTGATTCTTTTCTTAGTGAGAAAGATGGCATTTTAATCTGATAACTCAAATAGCAATGGTGGAAATTACATTTAGTGCGCAGTGGACTTGAAAGAAATCAATATTCTTTTTAGCTTGCATTAAAAAAAAATCATAGGTTCTTAGCAAAACCATACCATGCAGTATATTGAAACTGCCATTTTCCTTTCTCCGTGGAGACTGTCGATTAAAGTTCAAGTACCAGCAGTATAATTTCTGGATGTTGGGATTTAAGTATGGGCTCTGAAACAGTGATGACTGACATGATTCAGCTGTAGGTTTTATTTATTTCACCAGCTGTAAGTTGGTTGAAGAGACCCAGGTGGGACTACAGTCCTCTCACACCTGCAGGGAATGGGAAAGGTTATGTGCAACCACCACCTGAATATTCTCACTTGGGAATCCACTGCTGCAGCCATAGATGCATGGATTCATTCATGTAAAGGCCCACAAAATGTACTGCTCACCATTTCTTTTTCCAAGTCATGGAGATTGAAAAATGAAGAAAACCCACCTTTCAAAGGGAAGATGAACTGTAGAAAAACCAATGATTTCTATAGGACTCACAGGAAAATTTCTGATGGAGGTGATAAGTCAGTCTGGGAGTTGTATTGGTTCTTATATGCATGATAGATTCTGCATAAGATTTAAACACAGAGGGAGAAGAGGTGTTCTAGCTTGGATTTGGTGGAAGGATGCATATTCATCCTAAAAAGAGCTTTCTTCATGGGAGAGCTTTCTGTTTGAATTGGACTAATCTCTGAATGTATTTTTCTTGAGACAAAGTTGTTCTCTTTTTTTTTTTATTACATTAATTAATCTCCCCGACAGTGAAAGTGATCCTACCTATTAGAAATATCCCATATGGTTAAAGTGCCTCTTGAAGTGCTTGGTGTACATAGGTCAATGTAGATTGTAGGAGGCTGGAGAACAGTAATTTGTGGGGAGAAAATCAGGATGATGTAAACAAAGGAAAGGCTTTTTGAAGCATTTAAGCATAAGGTATTTGTATTTGAACACTTAAGACTTGTTTTTGAAATAAATGTATGGTGCCCTCAAAGTGTGAAAACCATGGCATGGATATCTTTGTAGATTACTAAAGAAACCAAAATCCACACTGTGACCAATCGAGCTCTTGCTTTCAGTTTTAGAGGTTCCCCTCCCCACACTTTTAGCATTTACCAGTTTGCATTTCAGGGAGAGTAGATGAATTAGAATTTCTAGTCCTTTCAATGATTATTAGAAGATATTGCCAAATATTTCAAAGTATTTGAAATCTTTTCTCTGGAGATCTGATCAGTGCTATCAATGCATTGTTACTGTAATATCTAGATTATCCATGTGTCATGACCTTCTGGGGACTCTGAGAGGGCTTTAGGCAACACATAAAACCTAAGGTTGTCAGCTTCTTCTCATTTTGCTTCTTTCTGATACTTATTGTTTTTGTCACATGAAGAAGAGGAGCAGATTTATTAAAATTCCTGTTAATGCTGAGAATAATCACTCTCTTAGAAGGTGAACAGGACATTGATCTGTAGTGCCCAGAACAGAATTAATTGATCATCTTTATTTGAGCCAACCTGCTGTATCTTATTTTATAATTAAATAAACTGGATTTATTAAATATCATATTATATATGTGACCAGTTGTCATTATTTCTCTTGGAGATTTATTTCAAATATTTTGGAAAAGTCTGTTTATAGTCATAGCTCACAGACAGCTATAATTATACTGCAATTAGCAGATATTGAGAGATACAAACTGTTTCATTGCTTTGAATGGGTTAGTGTGTTGGAAACTGGGAACTTTAGAGAAAAAAGTATGCAGTTGCAAATTAAAAAAGAAGAAAACAGGCTGTCTGGATTTTTTTAAGTGATTGATGCATGAGTCTGTTTTGCCCAAATGAGAAGTGAACAATTCTATTTACCCCTACATTTACTCTTCACTTGAAGTAATAGATGTAGTACATGTGTGGGGGGGGTTTTGGGATTAGGTTTTTTTTTTCCTTAGTAGAGTTGTTCTGCTATATTATAATCATGTTTTTCTTGTCTTGCTTTCCATGCTTTTCAGCAGTTCTGAATTATGTATAAACCTCACACTTGTAGGCTTTGTCTTGTCTTTCAATTCACTTGCAAGATTAACGTTGCTGTTGACCAAAGTTAAGCAAATGCAGTGAAGGCTGATATTTTTCCAATTAATTATTGGAAATTGTTCCTGCCTGTGAACATCAGTATTCAGTGCACACTCATACCAGAAAAAAAAGTGGTTGGTCATTAGCTTCCAGTCCTTGGTGTCTAAACTTGACATTTCCTCAAAGAAAAAAACCCAAACATCACAGCACTTCTAAAAGATACAGGGATCACTTTTGGAACAAACACACTTGTTTTAGTAGGGCTTTAAAGAGTTGGTTTGGAAATTGAAAAAACATTGCATTCATCACCACACTCAAAAGAATTATTTATTCATGTGTTTCAGATAGAGTTATTTTTGTCTCTCTCTTTCTAATGGACTGTGCTTTGGGATATACAAATGTATATGAATGTGTATGTATATGTAGTATGAATGTGTCATACTAAAAACTGGTGGCTGAAAACTGTTGTCCCAGCTGGAAACCATGAGAGCCATGGGAAGTTTCCTTTTCTCCTTTAGAAAAGAAAAAGGTCTTTGTTAGGATTGATTCTTGTGGTAAGCCTGTGTAGATTAATGTGGAAGTAAAATAAAGTGTCTCTATGGAATGGGTTGGACAGGAGAAGCAAAATAACTGTTCCTCTATTAGGTAATTCATATAGTAATGGTTTCTGGAAAGGAAATACATAAAGAGCAGAAAATGCCATTTTGGAAAGGAAGTAGAAGGGAGAGCTACACAATGGTTATTTGTTCATGTCAGAGTTGAGAGATTAGGTTAAATATGATTTCCTTAATTATTTTGTTTAGGCAGTCTCATTATGTTGGTTCTCAATGACCATATCTCAGCTTGCTACATAGGAAACTGGCAAGAGCATCTTCAGCTCATGAACCAAAGAATCCAGCTTGCTGCAAACGGAGCTCCAAGCAAGATGTGAGTGTAATCCAAATACTTCTGTAGGAACTGGGAGTTCTTCACCACACCCCAAAATGTACTTGCTCAAATCAGACATTTTCAAATTAATTTCTTTTTCCGTCACTTGTAATGTGGAAGGTGCTGTCTGACAGCCCTGGAAATTAAGTCGTCTATTTCTCCACAGGACAGGTATAGCAAGGGCAGCAGCAATGCAAGCTTCCCCACACTGTCCTGCCAATGTTCCTCAGCCCAGTTCTGAAGAAGTCACTTCTGGAGGTGAGTGGGTGGAAGAGCCTCTCTGCAGAGGCTGCTGCAGGGCAGCGGTTCCTGCAGGATGGGCTGTTGGATGGAGGCTGGCCCCTTGTCTCGAGTGAACCACCAGTCTTTAACAGATAATCACTTTATGTATCACAAAGCAGCATGGGCTGGATTCGTTGAGGGTGCATTCTTCTGCTTGACTGTTACCACATTTTGATATTTCTTTGTGGCTGGATGGCACCTGTACATTTTCTTTTTGCACTGTTTTGTTGTTCAAGGCTTTGTCAATGCTTTGTGTACACGTCTCAGAAGTGGCATGTGAATAGCTGAATGCAGCCTCGTTGTAAATGTGGCACACAAAAGCAGTTACTGGTGGCAGCCGTGTGTGCAAGAGGAGCTGTAGGGCACTAGACCAAGAGGCATGCTTTGAAATGCACCAGATAAGAAAGTGTATGTTGGTTTCCAGTATCTAAATGAATGATTAGGTTTCTGTTGCAAGGCCATATCTTAACCATTTCTCTTTACATAATTACTATGTAATTTAGATATTAACATCAATTAAGCTGGTAAACTAATGTTCTTTTTTAGATTATTTTACAATTAATGAATTCTGTCTATCTAAAGCTAGACATGCAGCATTCTACACTATATGAAAATAAAGAGTGTGTATTGCAGTTACAATAGGTAGTCATCCAAACCAGAAATATGTGATAAATTATGTGAGAGGAATTAATGACTGATGCAGGTTTTCAGAACAACAATAAAGTGTGCTTACCCCTTTGGCAAATTAATTCCGCTATACATTCCTGGAGTTACTTAAGCACTAAATTCTTCAAATACAGTGAGAAGTGTTCTGTTTTCAGCCAAATTTACATCTCTTCAACATTGAAATAAATCTGAGAAAATGGGAAACAAAGGCTTAGCAAGGCTGTTAGGTCATGGTGAATTACTTTTCTAGTTTCAAATGCTGTGTGAAGGATTTGCAATGCCTTGATTGTAATTTGTAGTTGAGACCCTTAAGTCTGTTTAACTCTGTTTCTATGGCTGTTTGTAAACAGGAGTGATAGCAAGAGACCATAGTACAATTCAATAATTGTATAAATTTAGCACTGTTCCTGTTTCCATGAGGTCATAGAGTAAGAAGAGTTAATTTTCCTACTCAAAGTAGACTTGCTGAAGAGATTTCTTAATTTTTTAACTTTAAAGTATATGAATCAGAATAGTATTAATTCCATATACAGCTAAAACAATTTCTGACTTTTACATTTTTAATAAAAATTTATCAGGTAGCAGGGGCTATGGACTTCTGTTCATAATTAAAATTAATGACAAAGTCCTGTTGAGAAGCCATTTGAGACCGATCCATAAAGTGGAAAACAGTTTGAGGATCCTTGTCATGAGAATACGTGGCATTAGGACATTTGCTAATAATAAACAAGTAAGTCACCTTGTTTAATGTTTGTATGGTGCCAATAAATCATGTGGATTTGATTTTTTTCAGCTCTTTTGAACACAGTGCAGAGTGCTAATCTCTCACTGATGTTGACAAAGTTGTAGAGAGGTCCAGAGTTGGACCTCTATGCCATGTAAACCTTTGAAGATAACTATATACCTTGTAGCAATTAAACCTTTTTTATAATAGACATTATTTTAAATTCAGGTACAAAAATACGTTTTTAGGACAAACACAAGAATGGTCATAGAGACTGTTTCTTCACACAGTATTTATTCAGACCACATATTCATCTGTCTCTGCGTCTGCTTTCTGTGAATACTAATTAATACAGAGTCTGATTTTTTTCTGCATATTTACATTGAATAGTGGTGTTCTAAAGGAGCACACGTGTAACCATCATACGGCCCAGAGCATCCAGAGCTCCCTCATCCTGCAGTCCTAACTTACACAAATCTTTTGTTTCTGTGGGACTACTTGCATGGGAAGAGGCTTTGCATTATGTTCATACTTACAGATCCCTATCTGAAAAGCTTCAACAATAACTTTATCAACTTGTCTTTACCTCCAGTTGTACCCTAGTGATTGTACAGCCTCTCAGAGCTTCTGCCCAGGGACCGGGAGTGGAGGAAGGTTAAACCGGTCTTTCAAGAATGTATATCAATATT
Source organism: Onychostruthus taczanowskii (assembly GCF_017590055.1). Lineage (NCBI taxonomy): Eukaryota > Metazoa > Chordata > Aves > Passeriformes > Passeridae > Onychostruthus > Onychostruthus taczanowskii. Next base: position 18,595,834 of record NW_024499239.1, on the reverse strand, counting down.
TTCCTGAAGATACAGTAAATTGGTTTGGGGCTTCAGGCTCAATTTACAAACTCTTTTTTTTCCACCAACCACTAGATACCAGAGAGAATTTAAGGTACATAGTCAGAATTTTGGATCAAGTGTCAGAAACAGAGGCTGCAAAACAAGGAATAAGAAACGCTTTAGGTTCATATTGAATAATGTGTGGTCTTTGCACAGGTGGGAAACCTCCATGCTAAAATGTTGTTCCTTTTTTGACTTTCTATCTGATCTGTGTTTATAATAGATCCAGGAAGGACTTTGCTTATTCTCAGTCTTCTGGAGATACTTCTTGAAAAGCATTTCTCTAGCAGGTTTGGAGTTAGGGTGAAGTACGTTGTTCTGTCTGTGATGATCTGGAAGGAGCTGTGTAATCTTAGATTGTTTAAAAGGAAGTGTTTATTTGAGGCACCTAGAAATTACTGCGATACAGCAGGAGGAAATGCCTTCTAATCAAAGCTTTGTGCCCCTGGCATGTGTAAGTAAAAGGAAGAATAAAATCCCAAAGCTATCAGAAATGAAATCTCATTGCTCAACTATCAGGCCGTGCAGCTGGTTTCACAGACTTATCACATGGTTATCACAGGCTTCTGTCACGTTACTGTTTGGAATTATTGGGACTGTAGGAAGGAATGTGTCACTTGTCTCTCTAGGTTTCATGAAGGACTAAGTTTGTACTGTCCTTTAGTCTTTAGGTTCACAGTTTTAGTCCAGCAGTTTGTGACAAGATCCCATTAGCAATGACCAGCTGCATAACAGAGGATATGAAAAATGCTTGGTTTTAAATTTGTTTAGTATTCTACAGCAATGCTATGGCATCTGTAAAGGTTAAAGTCTTGCCACACATGGAACTCATTGCAGAACCGTTGCTGTGAGCTCTTACAGGGCAGGGAATGCATTTTTCTGTGCACACATAAAGCCAACTCTCCCTACATCTTTGGGTATTCCTGTGGTGCAGGTAATTCATATTTATAGCAGGCTCAGTGCAAGGAAAAAACAAACAAGTAGTTCTCCAAGTCCCACAATAACTATTTCACCCATTTAATTATTTTCTTTTGAGTGCCTAGAAAATTTAGGCCTACTGAAATTGCTTTTGAGAGTGTCACCTTTAATTTTGTAACAGAGTATTTGAACTCAGATGTTGAAAACAGTTCAGCCAGAAGAAATGCTGCTTACACAGGATGAGACATGCAGACTAAAAATGAAAAGGTGATGCAGAATGTAAATCTTCTTTGAGGAGCCTTATGAGAATGCCATCTAGTTATCATAATGACAACATAGGTAACCATCATTCCATAAAATCCTGACTCACAAATGAGCTGGGGTTTCACAAAGTCAAGCTGTAAGATCGACTACAGAATCCCATGGTTTTTGTTTTTGTCATTCTTCAATTTCTAGGAACTCTGATGAGACCTAACAGCTGTAGAGCATTGAAGCTGATGAAATCTAAATTTTCCATAAGTTTTTTTTACTTTAGTATGCAGCAAATGAAAGATTAGCAGAGTAAATACAGAGACTCTAGAATTGTGAGATTTTCTGGGGCAAAAGGGTTTTTTTGCACTTAAATACTATTTGCAGTTGCTTTCTTAGTCCCATCTACTGTATATTTGGAGTTGATAGTGAATTTCTCCTGCACTTAAATGGCTGTTGTGCCAGGAGGCTGTGGATTTTTGAATGTTTTCTTTTGCTCTAGGCTCTTATAGGGAGATGAGGCAAATTAGGAAATATGTTCTTTTATAAAGAATACTTAAGAACATGCTTCAGGAAAAAGAGAACTTAATTTGTTTTAAAGGACAGATGCATCTTAAAAGGCGCTTACATTTAAATCAATCCCTTAATTTTTATTAATCTGTAATGGAAAAAAAACCCCAGTGATTAAAATCTCAGGAAACTGATTTGAATTTACAAGCCGAGTTGTTAGGTGAAATTTAGAGGTTTTGCTGTAACAATCTGTCAGATCCTATCTGTGTATTAAGTGCTGAATGACCTTGTGCCATTTATATTGCTCTGTGGTTTGTCAAAAGAAAAAGAGCTTGATTTGATAATTAAGTAGGAGAGAATGAAAAAATGTATTCTGCCAGTTTGTTACAGGTTGGGAGAGCAATGTCCTGTTTGTTCTTTATGATGGAAGCAGTGGAGATAACTTAAGAATCACGTTTATTCTGGATAGCAATTGCTTTTTTAAAATTTTTTTTTTTAATTTTGAGGGGGGTTTTTTGTTTGTTTGTGTGGGGGTTTTTTAAGGTTTTTTTTTTGTTGTTGTTGTGGGTTTTTTTTTTGTTTTTTTTTTTTTTGCTAGTGTTTACACCAACATTGTTGGTTTTTGACAAAGGAGTCTCTTTGCTAGTTTACTTAATTTTGTAAGAGTGCTGGAGTGAAGGCTGCCTATCTATGTCAGGTAGAACACCATGAGACAGTGTTCTTTAAACTCCAGAACTATGAAAAAACATTCAGAAGAATTGATGTGTAATTGGAAAGGAAACTTTAATTGTAAATAGATTGTTGGCATTGTGTTTCTCTTAGGATTTTGGGTAGGTATTATTTTTGTTTATTTTAATTTAGGTTTGGCTGTCAAGTTCTGAATGGTTAGGAAGAACTTTAAGGTCTTTTTGGACGTAATTGATTCAGTATTGTCTCCTGCCCCAGTCCTGCCTGGTGGCTGATGTGTTGTGCTGTCCCCAGTGGTGCAGAGAATACTGAGAGACCTTTGGGAGCCCTGTAGGATGGGTGCTGCTGGATTAATGCTGATCTGCTCTTTCCTTCCCAACCCTGCTTTCTTCTGCATCTCTCTCCCCGTAAAATATCCTCTTGGCTAAATGCTTGTGCAGAGGAAAACTGTTGTTGTGGCCTGTGTACTTTGCCTTTCCTGGTTTTACAGCTGACCGTGCAGTGACTGTGACGAGTGCACTGAGTTTGCTGCTTCTACCCTGGAACCTGTTAGTAAGTTTATGGGGATTTCTTGTGTGGAGAAATCTCCTTTGCTGGGGTTAGTGCAAATAGGTGTTTTCTTGTAACTTGGACTGGAATCTGACACAACTTCTGAGCAGATCTCATGCTGATTTTGAGCTGAACACTTCCCAAAGCAAAGGAAGCTGGGAAGCAATTTGAGTTGAGCCTTGCCTGCAAGTAATAACATTTTTTAATCTGTAGTGCTGCTGGTTTCACACCGCATACAGATAATAATGATACAGATCATTATTTTATAGTGCCTTCCTAATGATGGTATTTTTCTTCCTAATATTTATACTCTTTGCTGGTGCTATTAGCTTGGTTACATAGAGTCTGGGTGCTGAAACTGCTAAGAGATGAGACTGTGTCAAAGAGGTCTATTCCACACATTGATCCTGCCCTTGACTTCCCTTCACAGGAACAGGATATGAATGAAGAAAATGCTACTGTGCTAATGTTAGATACAGATACTTTCTCTCATGTACTTTACATGAAATGTCCTCTCTGTTCACAGGATTAATTTTGTAGTACTGATGAGCAAAAGAAGCAGCTGAACTGATGTTTCAGGCATTTGGCTGTGGAACTGCATGGAAATGGGAGTGGAGGAGTGTCTGATACCAACAAACCAGGAAAAGCCATCATAAAACAAGCCTAAACCTCTTCCATCCTGGTGAGATTTATAAATGGTGTCAGTAAGGACATCTACTTCTCACCTGACTGGGGCTTGCAGGTTAGAATTTTCCTTGCAGAAGAGGAACTTGTTTTACATTGCTTACAGACAGTGTGTCACCAGTGCCACTGTCCTTCATCTGGACAGCCAAATATGCCTTTCTTTCTTTCTTTCCATGAGCCAAGTAAACATAAAACCGAAACTGAAGATTTGATGATAGGGGAAAAACCTCTGTTGTTGCTCACTCTTAAAAAAGATCTGGTACTGTGCTAGAGGGCAGAGAGCACTGTGGTATCAAATCAAACATTTCACTGAAGTCAATATTGCTAATTTCAAGTGAATGTTTCCATGGGCTGTGTCTAAGACCAAGTATAATCTAAATGTTAGATGTCACTTAAAAGTATGTGATGAATAGTGGGATAGAGACAGAGATGCATGGTGGGAAGAGAAGGCTTTAATAGGAAAACTGTAGGGTGTGCTCATTTATGATCACCATACTCTTTGTCCAGTACCATAGAGGGAGAAAATCCTAATCATGCCAAGAGGTGAACAGCTGTTGCCCTTCTGTACAAGCTGGTGCCTTCAAGGGTGCATTTACAGAAAAATAGAACTGGGAGCATGGAATGGGTGCACATAACAGGAGAGCCTAAGCCAATTAATCTCTAACTTTGCTATATGTATATATGTTCATATATGCAATATGTATCTATGTACATACATGTGAAGGGTGTATATCTATGTATTTGTAGTATATGATTTTTTTTTTCAAATCAGAATAAGGTTTTGCATTTAATTTTAAATGTTTTTTCTTTGATCTGCCTCTTTAAATGTGATTGAGGGAAGCAGAATGTTCTCTTATTGGAACATAAGCAGCTCTGCTATGCACGTCTATTTTGAATGCTTTGGGATTGTTATGTGTTTTTATTGTAATAAGTTAAATAAATAGACCTGTATCAGCAATTTTGAGGATATGAGCTTAGTGTGCAAACATCTGTTGTATGTATTTGATGTGTCCCCCTGCCTTTCCAGTAAGCCTTTTGAGATGTATCTTTTCAGTATAGTTATCCTGCAGTGCTTGATAATGCTGACCATGGTTCTGTGATGACAAGCATAATATTTTGAACAAATTTCTAAAAGATAATTTTCTAAAAGAGAAATTCTTTTATCTGTTCAGTTTTTATCTTCTCTTTCCATGTAGCTTCTCTGTGTCTCTTCTGGTGCTTCTATTTTGAGGACTCCACAGAAGAAAAAACCTGGTAGACTAACATCTTAAATATTGCTTGTGGTAGCTTCTACTGTTTGAAGTTTTTGAGGATAGGGAAAGACTTGGCAATACCTGAGTGTGCACATGAACGATTTCCTACCCCTGTTCTTGCTGGCAGATGGTCCTTGAAGGACTTTTGCCAGCAAGTGCAAGTCAGACTAGCCCCTGGGAGCGACTGATACCAGGCAGCCTTTCCCACTTGCTGAGCTCAGCAGAACAAGCCTGCCAGTGAACCTGATCTATCATTTTCAAAGTTATTTCATATTTTTGGTCTCAGAAATCACAGTAACAGTGTTTAGCTCCCCATGAAAGTTGTCAAACATAACCAAAAACGAAATTAAATGATTGTTACAAAATAAATATCTGGGAGAGTGAGAGTTTCCAGTCTTAATGCTGCAATAACAGAAGTACCTTTTAAAGTATAAGCTTTACATAATTTTTTTGTTCAAAACGTTTCCCTCTGAAAAAAAAAAGCACAATTAAGGCAGTTTTGCAGGTCGGGACAATCTTCAGGATGCCAGTAAATATTGGTCTGTAGCATTGCTCTCACTGCCATAATAGTTTTCTACAGAACTGTTGTGGTTTCACCCCCTTCGGCAGCCAAACCCCAGGCAGCTGCTTGCTTGCTCCCCCACCAGCAGGATCAGGGAAAAAATTCAAAGAGTAAAAGCTGGAAAACTCATGGGTTGAGATAAAGACAATTTAATATAGGGAAAGCAAGAGCCACACACGCAAGCAAAGCAAGGAATTAATTCACCTCTTCCCATGGGCAGGCAGGTGTTCAGCCATGTCCAGGAGAGCAGGGCCCATCATGTGTAACAGTGACTTGGGAAAACAAACATAATCACTCCAAGTGTCCCCCCTTCCTCTTTTTCCCCCTCCCCCCCTTTATGGACTGAGCATGGTGTCCCATGGTCTGGGATATCCCTTTGGTCACTTGGGGTCTCCTGTCCTGGCTGTGTCTCCTTTCAGCTTCCCATGCACCCCCCACCTCCTTGCCAGCCTGGCCATATACCAAAAGCAGAAAAGGCTCTGGCTCTTTGTAAGTGCTGTTCAGCAATAACAAAAACATTTCTATGTTGTTAGTCCTGTGTTTAGCACAAATCCAAAATACAGCCCCATAATAGCAACTGTGAAGAAAATCACCCCAGCCAAAATCAGTGCATTAACCCAGATTTAACCAGCAAATATGTATTTAATAATTAATGGCTTCTTTTTGTCTAAAATAATAGAACTTCATTTTGCAGATGAGAATCTCTCTTTTGTATTAATTCTCTTTGAATTCATATTTCTCATTCCTTTTAGTTGTTCCAAACCCTGAACACTTGTTCTCTGCCTGACCTCTAACACTGTGGATTAAAAAAAAAAAAAGAACTCCAGATGGTTCACTTCATAGAATGAGGGCACCTTTATTTGTAATGCATTTACATGAATTAAAAATCCAACAAAGAAAATAAACTGTCTTAATCAGTGGTCCTTAAAAACGATGTCTGGAGTTTCAAACAGCCACAGTTGTGGTGTGATGTTGGATAAGCATCTCCCAGAGTTCCCACAGGCTGTCAGAGCCAACTGGGCTACCCAGGCCTAAAGAGCCTGATCCAAACCCCTGTCTCCCACTGGTGTGTATCCCACACCTTCTGGTCTCTGCTGTAATCACTGCAGTAGCAGGTGGTTTTCTGCAGCTTTGCACAAGTGGGGTTTGCTATCTGCTCAGTGAGTGGTTACAGAGCACAGCAGAGGTCTGTGCCCTGTGTGCCCCTCATGGACCAGAGCAGCTATCTTTTAGTAATCTTCTCATGGGTATCCTTCAAACTGCAGAATTCCAGTCTGAATTCTGGGACTTTCTCTGTCTATGACCAGGCTTGGAAGAAATGCTGGAGGTAAAGAAGAGATTATTTTACACAATTGCTGGTGAAAATATTGCTCTTAGTCACATTTGATGTGGTTATGGTTATAATTGCAATGTATCAGAAATGATGAGTGACTAAAGTTTTTTTCTTTGAAAAAGTTTCTTCCTTCTTTGTACCAACTGTGAGAAACCCTAACCTCAAGAATAAAAATTTCTGTGGGCTTTGATAATGCAGAGATTTAATCAAATGTGTTGTTCAACTCTGCCCTAAATTGGTATCAGATGCATATCTTGCTTGTTATTTAAACTGTGATAGCATGGAGCCACTAGGCACAGCTGGTTCCATAAACACAGAGGGAAGGAGGGAGAAGATTTCTGCCCAGAGGAATGTAGTGTTAAGTATGAGACAAGAAAGAGACAGTGTGAGGATATATTAAAACAGGGAGAACACGAGGTCATGGTGACTGGTCAGCACAAGAAGCAGCTGTAATGGGAACCTGGCTGCCAAGTGTCTTTATTTTATGGTAATTCATTTGTTGCAGTGCCCTGAGGAATATGGTTTGTTTTAGCTGAGCTCCAGAGTGGAATGTGGATCGAGCTGATCATCCAGTCTCTGAAAACATTCTTCACATTGAAAATATTCTCACATCATTATTTTCTGCAAATAACAATGCAATAATAATAATTACCTCTGTAATAACTGAGCAACTGTACTCATACTTAGATGTGTGACAGCGTCCTTGAATACCCCGGCACACCAAAAAACTTAAGCCAGAGAACTTTGCTGGTTACCAGTGAGCTATGAAAACATTTTAGCAAAATATATAGAAATGCACCTGAGGGTTCCTCAGAAATCTACAACATAAATATGCAGAAAGAGAACATTGATGGAAGTCATCTTCTTTGGAGAAACTTAGAGGGCTTCACATGGGTGACAGAGTCCATTTTAATGTGAGAGGATTTGACATGGATGTTTTTATGTTTATTTAAGAGGTACGTACAGTAAAATTTGTCACTGTGTTGTGTAGTTTGAATGTAGTGCAGTAAATCTATAAACCTTGTCACAGGGACCTGACATGCCTTAAGTGCTCCCTCTGTCCACAAATGGCCCTTTAGTGAGTAAAGGACTGGTGATGCAGGGGTCAGGACGAGTAAAGTGCTTTCCAAAGTGGCTTTTCTGCAAAGATGTTATTATCTTGTCTACTACCACATTTCAGGCAGACTCAGTCTCTCCCTCTCTCTCTCTGATGGAATTCTAAGCCATAACTGATTCACAATCTATCCTCACAGATTTTTTTATCACTCTCTCAGTAATTCCTAGCTAAACTATGTTTGAATTGAGTTCAGCTGGTCTCAGCAACAGATGACAACTATCACTAAATAATGAGGGGTCATGTAGGAGAAAGTCAAAAATATTCACTCTTTCTCTAATCTTGACCAAATTAATCTTTTACTTGCTGCATGTTTTTCAAAACAGTTTTGTATTTTTACTGTTAGTGAAATACTGGGGTATACATAACATATGAATATTGTAGTGGAATTGAGTAAAATTGTATTGGGAATGTGTATTTTTCCGGTTTGCTTTTAATTCATTTTCACTCATTAAATTTAAAAAGAAGAGAATTGCAAGTAGTGCCATTAATCAATATGTGTCCTGAACTGCAGAGCAAGTAATTTTTATAAGAGGGCAAGCCCCTGTGTTTATAATAAATCAAGTTCATTATCTTTTGAGTTTCCTGATTAAAGTAATTAGTCATTTATGCTGATACAAAGCCACCAGTGAATTCTTTGCTTTGTTTCACAAATATTAAATCTTAACTTGTTTTGTAAGGGTCATTGGTTATAAACAGCTCCACATTGTGATGTAAATTTGTTGCTTTGTTAGTGGGGAAGTAGTTTCTGCCAACGCCAATTAATACACCAAGCAACTCTCCTGCAGTTGGAACAACCTGCCTTTAAGACTGTAGCCTGCAAACTAATTTAAAAACCCCGGTAGGACCCAGCAGGTGGGGCTGGGCAGGGCATTGGGGTAACTGGTGTGAGGGGCTTGGGTCACTCAGGGGCTGCAGGCTGCAGCAAGGCTGGGTGGGCTTCCCCACTTGTGCTCACAGCTGCCCATTCCCAAACCCCTGGGGAAAGCTCTGGTTAGTGTCATTCTCAAAATATTTGGGAAGTTGAGGACTGAATGTGTTTTTATATCTGCGAATATGGCTGTTACCTGAGGGGCTTCAGTTCAGAATGCCAGTGTCACTCGAGCTGGGTATTGAAAAGGTCTTTGCCAAGCAGAAATTAGTGCTTTGGAGAAAAGCATGCATGAGATTGTACTTCTTCCTGCTCTTCTTTAGCTGTTGGTAAGAATAGTCTCTTCTGGGGTAGGGTCAAACACAGCTTGAGTATGAAAACTTTGTGTTCCTCTGGAAAGTTTCTCTACTTCCAGGCATCAGTTCTGACCAACATGTATTTGGCATCACATTTGTAACACTTGCCCTTACACTGGAATAAATCCATACATTGAGGACAGAAGTTCAGAAGTCTCCTGAGTTGTTTTCTGGGTTTTAATTAGGTGTGCCTATGCTCACAGGTGGAACTAAGTAGGATGAGCCTGATAATTTCAGTGTAAATCTAGCTTTTCTTCTGAATGTCAAGTGTTACAGGACCTGCAGAAATGTAGCATTAGAAAGCACCTAAGGACCTCGACTGCAACTCTTAGTTAAAGAAAACAAGTCTTTTTTCTGCTTTGGTTTTTTGTACAATTCCAATTCAAGGGTAATTGTGAGCTTCCAAATTCTTTCTTTTCATATTAGATTACATCCTTTAGGGTTAAAATAAAGGAAACCTTTCCAGCAGTTACTTTGGTCACCTGCTGTGCAAACTAATAATGCCATGCTAATCTCAAAAGGACTGTCAGTCACAGTCACATTTGAATTTCAGTGTTTCAGGAAGGAGACAATCAAGGGAGGGAAATTAGCTGAACTAGCGCTATGTTGTACTACTTGATTTTAAAATCTACAGTCAGTCAAATACATCAAGAATGGAAGGTGTGCTTTTAAGGAAGTACAGATTTGTTTACAGGATTTTTTTTGTGAATTTTAATGGTGCAATATTAATAAGGAGACATTACTATAGGTTCTTTTTTCTTTTAGCATATACTCCAATGAGAAATAAGTAATTTCATATGGGGTGAGGATTTGAGAGATTCAGCTTGTAAAAGAGGGTAATTGTGACTAAGTGCAGGTTAACACATGAGCCTGGCATTTGTTTTCCTGTTGTTAGTGATGAAACACTGCACAATGTTCACAAGGAAGCTTAAATGTGCTTTAGAGAAAGAATTTTCATATGCTATGACAAAGAAAATAGTTATTTTCAGAGATTTCTAATCATTCTAGCATTTTCCACACACACACACACACACCAAAAAAGGGCTACAAGAAGTTGTCTAAAAGGATGAACATTGTAATTTGAAAAGAAAATAGGTTCCAGTGACTGTTCACCACCTGGATATTAATGTAGGCAATTACCAGGTCTTGCCTTTTAAACATTATTATGTTAGAGCAAGAAAAAAGCCTATATTGTGTTTTATATGACCTTTCTAATACTATATATACACATATAGATTTGTGTTATTTGTCTCTAATTCACCAAATGTTTCTTATGTGTGGCTCAAGGCATTTATTTATTGCAAGGCTTCAAGCTGTGGTAAGCAAGGTCATAGATTAAGAATTGATTTCCACAGTTGCTCTAGCATACAAACTAAATTTCTCTTGCTTGGTTATAAAAACTACAGCTAGGTATAAATTCAGCTTTTCAACACTGTCTTGAAAATTAATGTTAAAACAAATGAGAAAATACTCTGTATGTATTGCATGTTACATTTAGACCTTCAGCTAAAACTTAAGGAAGACAAATTGGGTTTTTTGCTGCAAACTGCTAAGTAAAACTATGCCAATAATAAAGACAGTGGGTTTTTATTTCACTTGTTCTTTTCTTGTTATGACTTTATTTTTTAAATTCAGATTTCCTGAACAGTTTCCATCAAATCATGTTTTGATAAATATCTTGATTAGTCCTTTTTTTTTTTTACTATATGCTTCTAAAGCCATTGCTAATTGAAATAGGAATGTGGGTCTGAAAATGAAATATAGATTATCTTCTTTGGAAGCATGAGAAATAGAAAAATCTCATAGAAGAATATTTTCTATGAAAAATAGAAAAGTCCTGCTGTTTTATTAGCATTGTCTCTAATGTGAAACACATGATTTTTTTAAACTGAAGACTGTGTTTAGATTGAACTGAAAATTCATCTTATTAAGGAGATGTGTTCTGGGGGTGTTTTTGTGTTTGTTGTGTTGGGTTTTGCTTTTAAGGTGTGCTTTTAAGGTGTGCATTGTGTTGGTAACAGCAGTAGAGCTTAACTGTATGCAGAAATCAATTTGTGTAAATGTCGCATCCAATCTTTTGTGAATCTTTGCAGCAATACACAGATTCCTGCTGATTACATAGTAAATCTCAAGATGGAGAAATTGGCTTCTTAGACACATCTTTAAAGAAAATATTTCCGATATATTATCCTGCCCTCTGTTACTGAATTAGAATGCCTGAAACAGAAACCATAAAATGTAGTTTGTTTCCAGATCACTGTCAACATCATCAGGTGGCTTTAAAAAATACTAGCTTGGCCTCTGCTGTTTCTGCATGTGCCATAGCTACTGTTTCTGCTGTTAGCAGAGGAACCAAATTGCAAGATTATTTTTCTAAGATCACAGAGCATATTTGTCAGCTTGATGGGAATTGTTTTGCAGTGCACAGCCCTCACTTTACCTTATGGCACTGGCCCACAAAGGAGTGATGTGGCAAAGGTTTTGTGGTACTCTGATCTGCTAAAACAATGGCTGAATTGCCAACCCTTTTGCACATTAGTGCATGAAATAACTTTCTCACAGTGCTCACAATATGTACGTAAAGAAAAGCAGTTGGAAAGTGAAGTACTGTGTGATGGGAGCAGTAAAACAGTTTGGTGAGTAAAATAGGTAAGGATTTGAAATATAAACCTTAACTTCATTAAGAAAAATGTGTGTGGAAATGAAGTACCTCAGAAATCACTCCTCTTGCCAATTCAGACAGATATATTTGAGGAATGAAGTTGTGAAATTAATCTGTTCTTTAATGATCTTTATCCTCTCCCTGAACTGTATTTTGCGGGATTAGAATAGTCAGATCTCCTTTCATGGCTGTTCCCAGCAAACTGCTTAGCACTTGACCATATTTTGCAAAATTTTGAGTGGCAGCTTATTTCAATGTATTGGAAAGAGAGGATTTAGTCAGTTTTTTAATGCCCATGTCTATAACAAACTTCCTTTTGACTTCATTGATATTTCCATATGAAGATACCTCAAAAAATGCAGCTTTGTAGTGAAATACAGTGAATCAATTCAATTCAGATTTTCTTGGAATAATAAAGTCTCACTGAAAGCTTTGTTAGGAAGGAATTATGATTATCAAGTCTGGTAGTCAGGGAGGCTTGTTGTTAGTGTATTACTGCAGGACAACACAAGCATGGTCATGCCTGACTGAATACAAGATTTATGCCCATTTCTAAATTGTAGATATATTTTTTTAAAGAATACTGAAATATGTATGAAGAATTTGGACTGATGCATTAACTTTGCATAAATTCCTACAACAAATGGGTGAAATGAAGAGAAAGCAAAAATAACTAGCTTAGCAGGACTCATTGTGTGAGGTTGTCTGCCTGCAGACACACAGGACTAATAAAGAGGGGTCACTGATAATTCGCTGTAGATCCATTTGATGGTAAACTTTGAGAAACATAACATTTTCAGAAGCAGATATGGCACCAGCCTCCAAGATTTATGGGCAGGCGTTGACTGTGTACACACACCTGAGGAACGTCTGTATAGCAGCAGCCTAGGAGTTGGGGCTTATGCAGGAATATCTTGTGACAAATTCTGTTTGAAAAGGTGCATCCACAGCAGATATTTGAGACTATTGGGGTCTTAGAGTCAGCAGGGAAGTGTGCTGCTGTAGTGACTTAGACACCCAAAGATGATCAGGGGCTGGAGCACCTCTCCTGTGAGAGAGGCTGAGAAAATTGAGGTTGTTCAGCCTGAAAGAAAGAAAGCTCTGACCTCATTGTGTCCTTCCAGTACTTGAAGGGGGCTGCAAGGGAGCTGGAGAGGGCCTTCTAGCAAGGCTGTGTATTGACAGGACAAGGGGCAATGGCCTTAAAATGAAAAAGGGAAGGTTTCGGTTGAATATTAGGAAGAAATTATTCTCTATGGGGGTGGTGAGATATTTAACCAGGTTGCCCCTGGAAGTTGTAGTTGCCTCATCCCTTGGAAACATTCAAAGACAGGATAGGGCCCTGGGCAACCTGGTCTAGTGGAAGGTATCCCTGGCCATGGCAAGTAGTTGGAACTCAGTGATTTTCAAGGTCCCTTCCAATCCATACCATTCAGAGATTCTGTGACTTGAATCTTCCCTTCTGGCATGTTTGTTGTCTCAGCACTTGATTTGAAATGTAGAAAACTGTGGTTTTTCTGACTTTAATTAAGTCAGAAATTTAAACTTGTCAAGTTCCCTGAAGATTAAATGTGTGCAAATATAAATACTCTTATAATACTCTGATTTTTGTAACACAATTTGTACCTCTTCATATGTTGTTATCAAAATGTACATATACTCCAGTGGTAGTATTATGTTACATTAGTGGGGATTAATGCTGCAAAATCCAATATCTGCAGCCAGAGGGTGAACCACATCATTTCAGAAAGATCAAGGGACTGCAGTCATTTACATTTGATTGGGCTTTCTTGGATGCATATGCAATTTCTCTGCACCCCACTGTAGAGCACTTGGAGCCAGGCTCTGGTCTGAAGGAGGTGACTAATGGCAGTAATTATCTACTGCTCTTTCTTCTGGACATCTGCTCGGCAGCATAACTCCTTGGCTTGGGTTAAAACAGCGCTGAGGCTTTTTTAACCACTCTGAGAGAAAAAAATGTGCCATGCAGGTAGTTATGCGTTCCTGACTTCATCTTTCTGCCACCTGCTGCCTTGCTCTGACATGGATGGTTCTGTGAACCACACTGAGGTACAAGGTGGGAACAACTGAGACCTTTCCTGAGCCTCCTTCCATGTCAAGTTCCCTCAACACCAGAAATACCTTCCCTAAGACTTAAGTAAACATGTGCCTTGATTTTTTCCCTCTCATGATATTATCTCATGATGATAGCATTTTCATCAAGGGCCAGATGATGGTTGGCTCACATGTGGCTTTATTCTGTTTTGATGGTGGAAAATGGGACATACTGTATGATCTTAGTAGGGAAAAGGATTTGAATGAGCAAGATGATCAAACAATGAAACTATGTGACCAAAGGGGTCCTATAATGTAGGTTTCAAATACTCCGTAATTTAAAAGTATCAAACATGTTGCTGCATTCTGTTTTAAAACAACTTTACTCATGCTTCATTCTTCTGTCCTTCTCTACTGTGTATTTTTTCCTTTGTGGAAGGGCTGACTTGAAACATTTCAGGTTTTTCTTTCTGTTGTGTGAGGGGTAAGCATGAAGCAGTTCTTTTCTAAGAATTCCACCTCTGTGGTTAACTCCATTGCTGTGATTACATTTTAGCAGCTCTAGATTCCAGTAGTGTTGCATCCTTTTGCTTTCAGTTTTTAATGAAAAGTTTTCATGGCCAGAGAACAGAACAATAGGGGGTTTGGTATTGATTAACAGTGCTTCCCCCACCACCCAAAGGTTCAGCTATGAGTGAAAGGCTATTAAAAGCAATATTGGTGCAGATGCCAAGTGATAAGAGACAGCAAGCATGTAATAAAGAACAATTAATTTGTTTCACAGTGAAATGTTTGTAAAATAATAAATTATTTAAAAACTGGTTGTCCTCTGTTTATCTTCTTTTACTCTCAGTTTTCCAAAAGAGTAATAATAGTAATTTTGTCTCAGTGAAGACTTTGGTTCCAGTTACTGTCTTGGTAATCTTGCACTGAAATTGTATTTTTCAGTGCTGATACTTTAGTTTTAGTAATCAACCCTTATGCCTTGACTGTCCTGAAATTTAGTCCTTTCTACACCTACAGGTTTTAATAAAGGCATGCAGACTTCATTTAGTTAATCCGTATAAGGCAAAAATGGATAAGACACTTGATGGATTTTTCCTAAGGACACACATTTTTTTTACAGACAAGTGGACACATCAGGTTGTGCAACAGCTGTGTCTAAGTTGATGTAGAAGTAGGTGTTTGTGCTGGGCACAGATTATTTTTTTTCTCCACATATGAAGGCGTAAGGCTGAGGTAAAAATGTAATATTTAGTTTCTAGACAGTGCAAAATGTCCTGTGGTCAGTTAGTTTATACAAAGATGTTTCTGTATTACTGTGCAGGAGGACTGTAGCGTTCATCATAAAAACCCAGATCTGGCAGAATAAGATGACCTTTCCAAAAGCAAACTTGCAAGAAAAGTTCTTATATTTGAAGGGCTGTGGTTGACTTTTTAAAATGATGGTTAATTGTTCATCTGACCTATTTGTCTAGAAAAAGTAGTACTAAATCCTGTGACATTGACAGTAGAGCTTTGATCATGGGAATCCAATATTCACTGCTTGAGGGCATTTGCTTTTATAAACAGGAACTATGATTGTTAATGTTCTTCTGAATATCCTAAATCAACATTTGGAGCTGAATATTTCAGGTGTAAATACACAGCCAGAGCTTGATACTATTACTGTTGTATTCCATTCATTTTTTTGGTAAGTATTTTAATATTTTTAAAATAAGAAGTATGGATTTATTTTTTTTAACCAAATTTCTGCAACGGATATTTCATCACTGAAAAGCAGCCTGATGGTGGCTCCTTTCTGAGTCTCTGCTCTTTGGCAAGCTGCAGTAGCCCACCTTCTGAAGAGCACGCAGGCGGGTTTAGAAGAACGCCTTGAATTGCCATTCAAGCTTAAGAAGAGGCCTCAGCAGCGCAGGATGGCTGTGCTGCAATTTCCCCTCCATTGGAATTCTGCTCAGTGTTTGACAGTGCCATGCATGTTCTGTTACATGGCCTACACCTACACTGGCTCAAGCAGTGGAAAATCAACAAAAACATGCAGATGCTGAGAGAGATGCTTGAAGAAGCTGAAGAAATAGATTTCTTCTGGTGTGAGACTTCTAGGTATGCTCTTCTTTTTATCAACAAAATGACATAGTGCTTGAACTATTGATTTTCTTTTACCTGATGTTTGAATACAGATTTGTTTATAGTATTTCTTGTTTTCTTGTGGTATGAAGTTGAAGAAGGGAATTCATGTTGAATGCAGGGCAGTTGATGTTAATAAAATTTTTTTTTCCCTTTTCCACACCTTCAGTAACACACAGTTGCATGTGACAGTTTGAATGCTTTCCTAATGCCATGGAAAAGCAAGAGAAGGCCATAGACTTGCAAACAGAAATTAGAAATAGAAATTTGCTCATTCAAAACTGGCAAGGAAGCAGCTAATACATTGCTCCATGACTGGCTCAGAGTTACTAATGATACCTGAACAGTTGTATGTATCACATCATTCATATACTTGATCCTTGTTCTCTCATGTGTTTTCTGTTCTTGGCCTGTCTGAGTTCATTTGTGGCAGAGAGCTCTTTTTGGATGCATTTTGGTTCCTGTTTTCCTTTGTTTAAAAAATAATCATACTGAAAATCTTACACTTAGATGAGCATTGGAGCTCATTCTTGTTTTGCTGTCTAGATCATGAGCATCTGACACATGACAGTTCTCCACTTGCTACAGAACTAATCTAGTAACTCCATGCTGTTCTGATTGCTTTTGGTCTGTTTTTGCCTCTCAAAGGCACTAATGTGAGGATGTTTCCTGACTCCTTAGTACTTATTTTAATTAATTGACAGTTATTTCTCTTTTATTCAGAAAGAGAAGATGCTGGTAAAAACTAGCTACACAGAACAGTAATAGCAAAAAACCAGCTATTTAGGTTCAATTTAAGTGAAAGAAATTTTGCTCTCTTCTCTTAAATAAAAGGTGAGGTGTGTTTGTTCTTTTGTCTACACTCATCTTTGCACTTTCCTTCATTATACCCATCTGAAAATCAAGTCCATTGCTAAACTGAGATGCTCTCTCTATCTGTACTTAAAATAACCCTAGGAGTTGTAAGAAGGTGCACCCACATGAACTGTGTGTTTTCAGCCTGTGTAGTTGTTTGCAAATTGCATGTAATTTGGTTTCACAGTACTCACAGTGTGCCAGAGAAGAGCTAGTCCTGTGGATATTTGGTATATTGCTCCTGGTCCTGTCAGGCCATGTGGATGAGCATGAATCTGTGCTGAGGCTTTCCACCGTAACAGAGTCCTGCAATTTGGACTGATGTAACCTCTTCATATTGGGTGGAGTGTTTGATCTGTGAATTAAACTGAATTTGCAAAGAGAAAGGAGCTCCGATACCCCCTGAAGAGACTGTATTGATATAAGGAGCTACAATGTTGGATGTAGAATTAGCTGACACATAGTCTTGAAAAGTTGAATTTTTAAGGGAGAAATTAAATGAAATTAAATTTATCTGTTGTGTACCAGAGGTGGATCAATAGCTTTGTTTTTCTTTTTATTTGAAAGATATTACCTGCTGGCTGCAGAGTGGGTGGATTCAGCTTCCTTCTGGAGCCTGAGCAGATCACTCGAGGAAGATCTTGCTTTCTGCTGCATCCTAAAGACAATATGGAAGGGGAGAGCATCTGTGAGGTTGATTCTGGAGATGGACTGGGAGGTAGGGATGCCTGTCACTTATTTTTGTCTGTAACCAGATGGCTGGTTGCAGGAATCCCTTATGACGGTGGACCTTGGAATTTACAAAAAGCAAATGTGATAAACG
Organism: Onychostruthus taczanowskii; assembly: GCF_017590055.1. NCBI lineage: Eukaryota > Metazoa > Chordata > Aves > Passeriformes > Passeridae > Onychostruthus > Onychostruthus taczanowskii. Next base: position 18,578,181 of record NW_024499239.1, on the reverse strand, counting down.
TGTTTACAGTTCATTGATTGTATTTTGTCATTTTACAAGCAGTAAATAAAAGTTTTTCAAAACAGCTGTGTCTTAGAGGAAGTGGTACATGTAGACAGTCCACGTTGTGAGTGTTGTTATTTAGTCTGAGATGTCCCAGAGATAATACAAACCCTAAATACCTACAATAAAGGTAAAGCCTTTTTTCTCTTACTTTGTTTCTCTTTTTTTTGTCTCCTGCACTAACTGTATTGCACACACTGTTTCGTTTGTATTTTTTAACTGCCCTACTGGAAACTGAATGACATGGTACTGAGTCTGCCTTCTATACTAGTGACCCATGTGTAGATGTAGACTTTTCTCTGATCTAAAATTTGTAAACTAAAATTTGTAAAGAACTTTGTTCTTATTTAGCTACAAATTCTACAGGTGCACTTCATTGCTCACTTCATTGCTGTGGTTTATAATTTTCATAGTAGGGTGAAAAACTTCTCAGAGAGGGTAATATTACGTATTTCTGCAGGGCTGCTGATTTTGTGTATAATGCAGGGGATCTTTGGCAAGGTGTTTGGGTAAACTTGTCTGTTTTAAATTCCTGGTTTAACACAGCTTCTTCTGAGACTAAGCCAACATTTTTAGTTTGCAGAAAACCTTGAACTGCCTAGGTCAGCTCACTGTTGAACTCAGAAATCTAAATATTACAGTAAAGAATGAGGCTCTACATTAAAAGGTTGTAATAACTTAAGACTCAGCATGCTGCACATCTGTTTAATTGTTTAGATGTTTTTCTGTAACTGAATTGTAATCAGGGAGATTATTTTTTGTATAAGTGTACTGTGTTTGTGCTAAGATGCCTTCTTTTGTGTTTAGTAGTTCTGTAATTTTTTCCTGGGCCCTTGGTGTATCAGCAGTACTGTTTAGCAGGAAGAGCAGTTTCCACAGTGTTACCACTGAGTTTCCTTCACACTAATGAATTGCTTCCAGACACCCATCTGTTGGGTTAACATGCAGATATGTATTCCTAATCTGTTTACTTTTTTTAAATAAAGAAACTGGTGGTTCAAGTTAGTGTTAATATTTCTGATAATACTATTAAATAATTATTTTGTCATAATAATTTTGTTACAATAAATTGTAATAAGAACAGTGGAAGTATTTAGGCTCAAATGATGTCTTTCTGCTAGGCAAATTAAGGGTAACAGAATCTTGGCATTGTCTTCAACATTCTGAGCCATTTGTGTTGCCCTCTCCCAAGTTTAGGAAACAGCTGAGGCCACTGTTCTGATGGTTACTCTTGAGCATTAGTTTAGGCCTTACCATTGTGTACTTCAGTCACTGGACCTCTGCTGCATCTTTGTCATGGATTTCATGCCAATTTGAGCATGGAGGAATTGTTTCAGAGCTGAGGTCACTGACAGTTTTGTATTCCAGTCCTCCTTGAGTTTGACCTTATTTATTATAATAAATTACTGCCCTTGATCCACATTCTTCTAACTTATATAGGCAAGAGTGAGTATGTACATTTAACTATGCAGAATGAATAACCATTTTTCTGGCTTGTCCTCTGCATTCTGGATTCTGACTTAAGATTGTAAATGCTAGAGAAAAAATCTACAGGTTCAGAGAACAGAGTAGATTGTAGTTGACATAAGTTGAATAGAAAACTAGTATGAGAGCAACATCTGATAGTGCACGTTCTAAGGCCATACTTCCAGGAGCATGACAGTATTTCTAGTGTACATTTATGTATAGTTCTTTCTTGGAAAAAGTGTCCTTGCATCAGTAATAGTAACCACAGAGAACCATTTTGTATGTTTTCAGAAAGCAGGTGATGTGAATTCCTAGGTAGCAGCTCAAGTGAAAAAAAATTCCTTGCTTCCTCCCTTGTAAACAAAACAAGGGTAAATCAAAACAAGCTAACCATATAATCCTGTTCTAAAAGTATGAAAAATGGGTAAGAGTGATCACTGTGGTAACCAATCCATCAAGCAATCTTAATCTGATGAGCAAGGGAAGAATTGGAAATTCACATGTTTTAAAATCAAGCGCAACTAAAGCTTTGAATGTAGCTTTGCTAAGTTTCTTGGGCTCTTTTTGACCTGTTTTTACTTATTTCTACTTTTGACATCTACTGTTTGTGGAGCCAAATTAGTGAATTTTTCATTGTTTTGTGGAATGTGAAGTAAATAAATGTGTGACTTTCAAGTAAAATAAAATAAGTATCTTTTGGAAGATAAAGGGGCGTGCATACTTTCTGAGAGAGTGTTTAACAAAGCCAGTATTCATCCATATATATATATATATATTATAAATACAGACATATTTTGAGATATGTGCAGGTCAAGCACAGATGTATGGTTACAATTAAGCTGATTTCATGTCTGAATTATGATGCATCAGAGATCTGAGACAAAACAGAAACGTGCCCATTTTCTACATGTACAGAACATGTCAAACAATTTACCAGTATGATGGAATCACCTCCCAAAACCAAAGTATATTTTGTTAATTTGAATTCTGTGGGCTCTGATGTAGGAGTTTCTTGGGAACATAAAGTTCCTGCAAGACTGCATGAGTTTGGGGCTCAAAAGGCCTTAAACATTTTTTTGGCCATTGTCAAAAGTATGTTAACAAGTATAATACCCTGTAGTTCATTATTTCCTTGGTAGAAAACAAGGCCATGATTTTCAGGAACCCAAAGTAAGGCCCTTCCTCTAATTTTAATGGCAAAAATTACATGGATTTTCATAGGTGTAGGTGGCTTGTAATGCTCCATAATGCCAGTAAAAGCTCAGAAATTATGCTTGTAGAACATGTCAATCAATTTGATATTGAGTTATGGACTTATCTCTGACTTGGTTTAAAAATTAGTCCTAATATTAAAAGCAGTGCTGTGGGTATTGCATATTTTCTTCACTTGATAATACTTCATAGGAGGTTTTGAGTATTTCTTAAATGATGCACAAAGAGGAGCAGAGCTGACATTTCCACTGGCCTGCAAAGCCAAACTCAGTGGGCATCCTTACAATGCAGGCAAATAGAGTCTCCTGAGTAAAGGTGGAGTCTCCTCCACCCTAAACATGGTTGAAGAACAGACAGGGCTGTGCTTCTTCACTGTGCAATGCTGTAAATACCTATTACAGCTAGCTGGCTATTACCTGGAACACATGGGTACCTCTACTTCAAAGCAAAGACTTCATAGCTTGAGTTGCTGAGGAGAAATTTCTTCTTTTCCCCAAATGCAGGAGCTCTGTAGTGGCTGGCTGCCAGATGCTCAGCAAGCTGCTCTCTCATGCCCCCTCTGCAGCAGCACAGGGAGAGAAAGTAAAATGAAAGGATAAGGAGAGGACATCCCTCACCAATTACTGTACAGGCAAAACATGCTTGCCTGGAGAAAGATTAATTTATTGCTAATTAAAAATATAGAAAGCTAGTGATAAAAAAATCAGACCTAAAACCACCTTCCCCTCAATCCCTCTCTTTTCTCTGAATCATCTTCCCTCTTTTCTTCCCAACTTTCCTTCCACCTTCTGCTACTCTTGAACAGATCAGGGGGAATGGGAGATGAGTTACTCTCAGTCTATAACATTTCATCTCTGCTGCTCCTTCTCGTTATGCTCTTCCCATGCTCCACTATGAGGTCCCATTCAAAAATACAGTCAGCTTTTCCTGGACAGGTCCTTCTCCAGTGCTTCAGTATGAATCCTTTCCATGGGCTACAGTCCATCAGGAATGTGCTGCTCCCAAAGACTACAGTTCTGCTGGCCTGAAAATCTGCTTCTGTGTGGGCTCCCTGCATGGGCCATGTCTCCTGTCAGGAGCCTGCTCCAGCCTGGGCTCTCCATGGGCTGCAGTTTCCTTTAGGGCATCTCCTCATGCTCTGGTTTGGTGTTCTCCATCTGCTAGTAGAGTGGATATTTGCCCCACTGTGGACTTCCATCAGCTGCAGGATGACAAGCTGCATTGTTACAGTCTTCTCTGTTGGCTGAAATGGAATTTCTGCTCTGGTGCCTGCAGAAACTGTGCCCTTCCTTCTTTAGTGACCTTGGCATCTGCAGGGCTGGTTCTCTCTCTCATGTTCACTCATTTCTCTCTCTCAGCTGCCAAACAGGTTTTTTACCCTTTCCTAAATATGTTGTCACAGGGGTGCACTGGTGTCACTTGAGGGCTCAGCCTGGGATAGCAGTGGGTCTGTCCAACACAGGGCAGCTTCTGGGCTCTCCCCACAAAGCCCACCCCCTGGCAAAACCTTGCCCGGAACTCATACTCTTGCAGTAATTCCACAGCAATATGCTTCTTCAAATGTATTCCTTATGGTTTTTATGCAGTTCTCAGAAGGTATTGACATTGAGTGACTACTTTGAGATGTTCCTAAAAGTGATCACTAAATCAGGCATTGTAGAATTATCTGTATTTAGAGTTGTTTCTCTAGAAACTTTTAATCCTTTTAGTTATGGAGTTATATGACCATTAATTAAAACTGAAGATCAAGCTCTATTATTGTTCTGTTTCCATTACTTGATTTTTCAACATTTAATCCTATTTGTTTTGGCAGAGATTCTGCCACTTATTGATGTATATGTGGAATCAATACCATGCCACATGTTTTAATTTGCTGTTTGAATTGTATTTTAATAAGAACCTGAAGATTTGCTGCTGCACAAAAGATATTACAGGGAGGAGACTGGGAGGGGTCAAGTAATTTCTGTGTTTCCTATTGAATTGTTGATATTATGCCAGATCTGATTTTGGCCTGGTGTTTTCACTTGTAGCTCTTGTTCAAGTAAAAAATCCTTCCTGCATGTTAGCAAGGCTGCAAGCCAGTTGCTATGGTATTCAGCATCCCTTTTTTATTTTTAACCAATCGGCTGTCTTTTGTAACGATTCAGCCCAGAATAAGAAATTGGTCACATAGGCTAGAGCTGCATCAAAAGAGAAGGTATTTTTGGCTTCAGGAATCTGAAGAGGTTGGGAGAACAGCAGAATTTGAGTTTCAACAAAATATCACAATCTATGTTTATGGTATATATTGTGATGTGTAACTAAATGCTAGCAATGGTAGTAAAAGACATTTGTTCTTTTCCAGGATAATGGTAAATATTGAATGACTGGACTAATTTCTCTATGTTGTTTTTATTATCCAAAGTTATCATTAATTCATAGCTAAAAAAGTATTAGTTTTTAAAATTCTATATCCCTGTTTGATTGCTTTTCATAGTGTTGCTAAGTGGTGGTATGTTTCTGACAGGGTATTGTTTGCTCATAGAGAATTACCAGACTGCTGCTTGTCTGCTCAGTTTTAGTGCTAATCATAAAATTCTGGACAACTGCTAGATAATCTATAAGGATCTGAAAGTTCTAATGATGCTGACATGTAGCTGGCAGTGCTACAAGAAAGACAAGCTAGACAGAGAGATATTCTGATAGTTGAACTACTGAAAAAAGGAAGGTAGACTTTTACTGGTCTTCTGAAGGTTTTAAGCTTCTTGGCTTGAAGGTGAGGTAGTTCTCCTACCCACCCAGGGGCTACTATTGTATCAGTAGGACAAATAAAAATGGAGTTTGTTTTATACAAAGCAATTTACTGCTGAACTCATGCCTATATCCAAAATGAAACTTTCAGATTTCAGTTTAGAAATTACATTTGTAAGACAGTGCTACATACTAAAAGTCCATCAAGATGTAGTACGATGAGTATGTGGAAACATGTATTTGACATGAAGGGATTTCTTCTAGGAATGTTTTTTTCCATGAGTGCTCTGTACACTAGAGGGGCACAGTCCTTTCCCTGTGGATAGCAGGGTATTCTGAAGAAGCCTTTGCCTTTTCCTCCCAGAAATGTTGTGAGAGCTTTTGTTTGCTCTCCCAGAGCCTTACTTGCTGCCCCTTCATTTTGTATGCAGGTAATAATGTCCCACTGTGGAGTAAAATGCTAGTAGTGAATAATGATAACTCTGCTCTCACTGTGAACAAAACTACCTCCTAGTTATCAGGGGTTTGACTAAGAAAAATGACTAAGTGATGAAATTGAATCTTGGAGAGGCTTTAAATGATGCTGGTAGAGACCATGAGCTTGTAGACATCTGTAACAGCTCAATTTCAGTGTTTGACTTCCTCACTGTGACCGGACAGCCAGGTAAACCTCATTGTGCAGCCACCAGAACAGTAAAGCAAAATGGGAAAGCCATAATGATGTTCAGGAAACACAAGTTTCTAAGAATGTGGTACATGACTTTGCAAGAGATCAAGATGAAGGTTTGTATCAACAAACAACAAGCTCAACAAACAATGAGAAATCCAACTCCCAAGACAGTACCAAAGAACCACTAAGCAAAACCAAAACAAACTGAAAGCCAGCAGAGCTTAAACCAGTCATGTCACAGCAAACTAAAAGGAAGAGTAAAACTCTTCTGTGCTTATAATATGGAGTAAGTATTAATTTATTGCACTGGGATTCCTCAATCCTAATAAGTAGAACATGGATTGTTCCCTATTGACTGTGTAGCTCAACAGGCTAAAGTCTTTTTAGGTCTGTTATTAATTTTTCTTTGTATCAAATCTATACTGTAAAGAAAATATTCATGGGACAATCTCCTAATGGTTTTGAGTGAAGCGAAAACCCTAGAAAAATCTGGGTGGATCAGCAAATATATTTTGAGTTTGTGGGTTTGGATGGTCAAATTTAACACGTGGTGTTTCACATTTGTTTGTTGCCATTGGACGCATGAGTACATAAAAACCGTACATCCAGGAAATGGTTTTTAAGCACGCCTACTTTTTACAAATGTGATTTTAGTGACAGAGTTCACTGATACTTTATCTTCTGATATTTGCAGTTGAGATTTTTACTGTTGCATGAGCTTTTCATTGTTTATTAGCAGTTTTTAACTTACTTTAGAGAACTATAAATTGCAAGATATATACAAATGACCAGGAGTCATTATGGCATTATAGCATTAGAGTATGGCAGATACTCTTGCATTCTAATAAACATAGGACATTTGATATTGATTTTTTGGCTATAAATAAATTTGTAGATGCAGGAGGGAGAGCAAAGAATGAGAATTTGTTTTTCTTGGACGTAGCCTTTTTGTGTCACACATTTAAAATGCTTGGAGGGCACTTAGGGAAAGTAAGGCTAGTTTGTAACCATTCTGGATAGATCAACACACCATGGAAGACATCCTGAAGGTGATTATGAAACCAAAATATTCATAAGCACACTGCTGGTATTTGAGTGACAATTATTGTCCCTGGTCTGGATTTTCACTTTGTATCAGGTGACTTTATTAGGGGATGATGGTTTGAAAATGTAAATGTGGAAAACCTCAACAAATGGCTTCCACAGCAATAATAGAAATACGACTTGTCAGAGGTTTTGTGTAATTGTCTGCAGTAAATAAATACTTAGATTAGTTCTTCCAGTGGTGACATACTTAGATTAGTTCTTCTAGATGGTCTAGAAATAACTTAATTTAGTTTTGATGCAAGAAAAATCAATTATATAATTTAAAAAGTGTTGAGCATTTAAAATTCTTAAGCCAGAAAGCAGACAAGAATACTCAAGCTCTTGAAAGCAATTTCTGCAGTGTCACTTGCATTTTATTACTTTTTCAAGAACATTTATGCAAGATATTAATTTCGGTTGGGTTTTGGGTCATCCCTAAAGTACATGTGTATTCCTATATGACTTCATTTAGAAATTGCCCTTGGCTAATAATTCTTCATGTGAACTTGCCAGCCAGCTTGCAAGGCAAGTCATAAAGAGTAGGATTTCATTTAGTGGAGCTCTGCCTTTTTAAGGGAAGTGTGATGTGAGAGAAGGGAAGTGTTCTTAAATTTAGTTATAAAAAGAATACTCTGTGCTCGGATTGGTTGTTCAAAGCCAAGGCTTGCTCCATGTTGCTTTGCTAACAATTCACACGTCAGGCACGGGCTGGTAATTCTGCTCTGCTCAGACTGAATCTGCAAGTGGTGGTGTAAGTATTGCACCTCCACTGATTTTGGAAATTACGTATTAGACATGTGATGTCTCCATACCCAGAGAACTTGCCTCATTTCCACCAAAGGAATACTGTGGGCTTGATTCAGATTCACTATTTATTAAAAGTACTGCTTTTAAAAGTGCAAATATATGTTGAAAGAAAACTCTCTCTTGAGAGCTTGGTGCATACAAATACACACCTGAGTAACTAATTTGAATGGATTGTTGCTGTCTGAACTAGATTCACATAATGACAAATGCCTTAATAAAAAGAACTGCTTTGATACAGCACTTCATCTTTCTGAATTTCAAAGCTCTGCAAATTTGAATATACCCATGTGTAAATAACCATAGAAATCTACCTGGAATGTATAATAACTATTCTTTTTTTCCAAGTCAGTGCTTGCATGTATTTCCTTTCTGATATAACTCCTAGAAAAGAAAGGCTTCTGGAAAATGAAAGATGTGAATTAAAATGGAGAAGATATTTCTTCATGGGTCCATAAGGTTTTTTTCTTTGATGTTATACAAATCTGGAATGAGACTGCTACTTCAGACTGTTTTCCTTTTGAATACCAATATTAGTATAAAGTCCAGTTCCCTAATTTCCTCTCCTTATATTCAGATGATGGAAATACAGTTTATTTCTATGAAATAGAGCATTTTATTTATATGCTTGCGTGATTTGATTTTTTCCTTACCACTTTTTTCTTTCTCAATAGGAAGATCCTGCTTTTAAAAGGGAAAGAGCACCTGTTCTCTAGATCCTGTAGAGTGATTTTGTGGGTTCCATTTTAAATTTTATTGACTGAAGCAGCTAATGCTTCAACATTCATTCTGTTGAACTGTTGATGGAGGCAAAATTGATTAATCTGAGTTTAATCCTTCCAACAGCTATACAATGGGTTTCACATTGAGGAATTTTCAAGGTATTAATTATTTCAATGACTTAGGTCAGGGCTGGTGATTCTAAAGTTAGTTTCTACTTCTTTGGGATTATGAGTATGAGAGAGGAAACTCTCTTGACTCTCAGCTAATTGCACTGATGCAGGTGAATATAGGAGCTAGAAAGATCTGGGCCACAGTTTTTGTGGCTCACTTTTGTAAGTCTGGGAATGTCCACTGAGGAAGCGTTTTTCTCTTATTGAAAGTGATTGGGAGAACAAGGTGCTTGCTTGCTTACAGGGTCAGCAGTTTTGTTCCTGCTTGAAAAAATTGTCCTTAGATGAGGAAAGTTTTCACCATTTTTGTCTTGAATTTCTTTGTTTTTTAGGGAAAGCTATAAGGAAGCTTGTGCGCAAGGCGACTCTGGTGGCATCTAGAATCCTCAGATTTCCTTGACTGAATCCATCTGGGTTTAGCCCTAAATATAGTAGACAAGCTGCACTGCTTGCACTGATAAATTATATCTTCCAAATGATAGACCAAGGTACAGTCATGTATACTAACCGTTTTTGATGTCATTTGACTCTTGATTCTGTTGCTTTTTGGGTAGTTGTGACACTACAATTTGTCTCCACTCTTGTGGAATATCTTTTCACCAGTGCTCTTAAAAAAATTAATTAAAAGAGATTTCTGGCCTGGCTCTGGCGTTTGATGTTGACAGCTCCTTATGAGTCTGCAGCTTGGTGGGAAACTCAGCCTCTCCTGAGATTCACCCACTTGCCTTCAGTGGCAAAATAATGGGATTGTTGCCAACACACCTTTATTTGTTTTTGCTACCCATGGAAAAGTGCAAACGTAAATCAAAACTTCCTTTTTGACACATAGTGTCATTTTAGTCTGTATGCTCAACAATTGTAAAATGAAAACAGACTGTGTTCTTACAAAGCATAGACTTCGAGTATAAAATAATATCTCTATTATCCAAAGGAAAAAATAGTTCAGTAAGTACTATTCTAAATTATAGTTAATAATTAGGTTTCTAGATCTGCTCTGGTATCACAGCTAGCTGTTAGAATGAAAAAGAAATCTTAGTGCCAGCTGGCTGCTTTCTGAGGTCAGAACTTCTCTTTGCTTTTTTGTTCTAGGTGAGGAAATACTCTATCTCCTACCTGGGTCTTTCCTGCACTACAGTGACATAACTTTGATAATACAGAATGTTTAAAGATGTTTTTGGAGTGGTACTGTTAGCTCGCATTTTAAGACTTTGATATCCAATAGAGTATATCCCTCTATTTGGATTTTCCATAACATCTAAAAATTAAGACTGATTAAAGGGATTTTAAATGTCTTATCTGAGCATGACATTGGTTGAATATTAATCCAGTTGCAAAGACTATTACAATTTCCATTTTTATATAGTTTATATATTGAGTTGGGAGAATTCAAAGCTGTCTTTTCTTTTGCCCAAAGACAGGGGGGATGCTTTCTGTGTGTATTTTCCTGGTTCTTTTGTGCTCCTTCATGGGCTGCAGCTGTTCACTGCCTTTACCTTTAAATGCTGAGCTTTATCCTTATGTTGGTGTTGTGCCCAGAGAACAAATCCTTCCAAGGGCTTCTTCCTAGTGCACTAGGGACTTGAGGGAGAATCTGGGTTCTCCAGTGAACGCTTGATCAGACTGGCTGGTGCATTTGGCCCCTGTGAATGTCCATGTCTTGCTGAGGGAGGTCCCAAATCAGCCACAGACTGAACCCTCAGCTGACCACAGTAAAAGGTCACTCTCACTTTGAGAGTTACATACGTCTTGGAATTTGCTGTATAATGTCTGTGTTCTGTTGTCTGGCAGAATAACGTTAGATTTAAAGAATGGGTGTCTCTGGTGTTCAGCCTTGCAAAATTGGTCTATAGATCATTGTTCTTTTGACTGTAATTCTTTTGAAAGACATGTACTTGCTGGGAGGTTAATGAAAGGTTTGAATAGTTTTCCTATTTAATTTGTACCATACAGGAAATAATTGAAGAATATGCCTATCTTTTCAACTGACAGCAACAGGTCACACTTTGGCACACAGATAATTGATACATTTTCTGTGTGTATCATTAGTGGACAGGAAGATGACTAGGTCGTTTTTTTGCTGGATTGTGATGCAGTCTATGATGACATACAGATGGCTGTAGTGTCCAATGCTTCCTTACCTTGTCCACTGCCAGGTTTTTCTCATAATCCTTAGGAAATTTCTGACTGTCAGTAAAATAATATCAGAACAGAAAAGGCCATAAGAAAGGTTCCTTCTTAAGAGAAAAAGTGGGTACTACATTTTAAATATCTGGGAGCTGGCAAGAAAATGAAAGCTAATCATATGAATGCCTGGTCTGGATGTGCTGGATATGGGCAGGCTATTCTCCAGCCCCTGATAAATGAGAGAAGAGAGGATGGCTGAGGTTCTCTTTACCTCATATTGCACCAAGACTAGAGCATGAAGAATTTCTGTTAGCATAGATAGTACTATAACATTAGGGAAATGCTGAAGATGGTTTTAAAATCCAGCTAATAAGTGAGAGTTTTAATAGTCATTAATTGCAGGATTTAGAAATACCTGAGACCCAGGAACCCTACTACTTTTAAATTAAAAACATGTTTAATGAAGTTAAGCAGTGAAAAGTTGGAAACTTGCTCATGTTTTTTGTCATCTGCTTTTGCATTTGTCTGTATAATCACAGACTGATTTTACCTTAGCTTAGTAGTCACTAAATGAATTAATTATAGAAAGGTATGTTGAAAATGGCAAGTTTCTTCTGTGATTAATTTTCAGAGCTTGATCCATAAGGTTTCCCTTTATTTGAAAGGTCTTCATATATAAATAAGTTTTTAAAATGAAACTCAAGATGCTCCAGCTGGATAGTAGCTGGAGTTAAAATGTGATGATATGCACATCATGTTATTGGCTCCAGTTCTTCAGTGTTGATAAATATTGTGGGAAGCAAGTAGGAGAGGATGCAGATTTCAGGTGTTCATGGGAAGAAATTTCTAGGTTGGTTTGGGAGAGGATTGACTGTACTGATGTAATAAGCCCACAATGACACACACCTTAGAGTGTAAAGGAGAGAAATTTTTTGTTGCTGTTATTCTACCTTGCTGTATGCAAGTAGTGAATATAACACAGTGTTTCGTGGTGTTTGCTTTTGTAGTGGTTCATTTCCTCTCCCTGCCTGCCTGTCTGGAAGCAGAGCAAGGATGGATAGCAGCTCAGGGGCTGCCTCTCTAGCAGCAGCTCACTGATGGGAGGTACCAGCACGGAACCATCCCTGAGCACTTCCCCTGGGCTGCTGTTCAGTGCTGCTGGAGCTCTCCTGACAGGCTCCCGGAGAGCAGGAGTGCATCTCCTGATGTACTGGCACACCCTGCATTGCTGCATCACCAGGGGACAGCGTGATCAGTGCCCACGCTCCTCTGCAGGGCTGTGGTTATAAATACACCTCAGGAGGAGAGCACTGCTTAGCCCTCTCTTCTTGCTCTTTCAAGAAGACATTTTCACTTTCCTGTGTTACAGAGAAGGTGCTGACTCAGTGTTGTGCTATACATTTCAAGATTCCAAAAACCCAATGTGCTGTCACATGTCTTTCATCTGCAGTGCTGTGGGTTTTGCCATTCAAATGTGCAGATTTGATAACTAATGAATTTACATTTCTGGCAATTTACAAGCTTTGCACTTCTCCTTTATTTTAAAAGTGAAATACTTGGAATTTCCTGGGGAAAGCAGATATTTCTGACCTTTGAAGAAAACACAGAAAAGCATATACCCTGTATAGTATTATTTATATTAAATTATATTATTATAATTTATTTTAGTGTTTTCTGTTAGGGCTGTATTTCTTCACCTATTGATGTAATGAAGCCATTAGAAAGTTTACATTGAAACAGCACTTAATAAAGATTAGTTTAAATATTAGCATATAAAAAAGTTACCTGCCACTTACTTGATGGGAGAAGTAACATTTAAAGAATTAATATGATGACTAGATAGCACTTGTGCTCTTCAAAGTTTTAAATACTGTATGAGCAAAATTTTATAAGTGACAGTTGGTTTCTATAGCTGATGTACCCTCAATATATTTAGAATTCTAAGTGACTAAGCTGATTTCTGCCTTCAGAAGTTGTGTAGAATCTTTGCATGTTTTGTGTTGCAGGTAGCCTGGACATGCTCTGGCTCATATGAAATATGAAATTATGAAATATGAAAAAATGAGCAGATGATGCTATGTTGCAGTTATTTTTAAGCCCACTTTGCAAATTTTTTGTAAGATATTTGTCAGTATAATTTACCTTGTTTGCTTTAATAATTGTAGTTAATATATTGTTGCTCAATTGCAATGAGGGCATATTTATTTTCTGAATATTACAGAGATTTGGACTAAAGCATATGATCAATAAACATGTAGTAAAGTAAACATAGCGAAATGAACAAATAACAGAAGTGAAAACAGAACAGAAAAAAAAAAAAACCAAAACCCAAACCAAAAGCCCTCTCTCAATCTAAAATTGAAAAAAACCTCAGGTCAGCTTTTCTCCATTTCCTAAATAAAATCAATGCACAGATGAAGTAGTGTCTCCTTTCTACAAAAGGTCTGATTCTGGAAATGGGCTTTCAGGGGTCACTGAGCTCTACTTTCTAATGCTATCAGAATATTCTGCTGAAAGGAAAAAAACCCACACCCTAAAAGGGTTGTTGAAGGAGATCTGCATTCTTTCTGTTAAATTTAATTAGAGATTTAGGATATGTTTAGTCAAGTTTTACCCATTGACCTTCATGACTGATAAATTTGCAAACAAGCATTACATGTACAAGGTAACTACTTTTGTCTCTGTTAAGCCTGCTGAACAGAAAGGCAGTTATGTTTAAATCATTAGGATGTCTATGCATATATTCTTCAGTGTTGTTTGCCAGCATTTTCACTGATCCTACATCAGTAAAAGGTTGTGTAAGCTCACAATATCTTGTTACAGTCTATGTTTACTGTGTGTTACAAACAATTTTCATGCTGCTTCTGCTGTGGTAAAATTGGGATGTTGTCATCCTACTCAAAAAAATCTGGGTGCCCTAGGGGCACTGAATTGCAGATTGGTGTTCATTCACATTCATTCTATATATCAATTAATTCTAATTTAAGCATAAAACCTGCTAACAAAAACTTGCCTTTTAATTAAGAAGTAACAGAAGGCCCAGGTTAAATAGGGGGTCTTTGCTAAGTCTGAGCCATGGGATAGTCTCTGGTATTTGTGGGGTTTTTTGGACTTTTTCAATTCCTTTTTGTTTCCAAGGGTCCTTGCTCTTCTCTTAGAGTTACCAGGGTCCCATGGCAATAGTAGCTCCTGTGGAGCACCAGCTGGGGCTCTTCGCAGCCTCCCCTGCTGGCTTTTTTCTGGTACCTTCTTGGCACCAGAACTGGCTGAAACCACACTGTTCTTGGGACACTCTGCTTGAGTCAAGCTGTTCTAACACCTGGTGTCAGTATGTGGAAGAAAAGCAAAAGAAAACGAAAATTGTGGGTGTGGAGAAACAAGGAGGCAGTCATTACACTGAGCAGTGTCAGCTTGCTGCTTTGTTGCTGCTGCACTTGCAGCAGAACAGAAGCTCAGTGTGCTTATTGATGTCTCTCAAGGACTACAAATCCTTATCTTCCGTGTCTGTTGTTTAATTCTTAATCATTTGTAATAAAATATTCAGCAATCTGGTCCATGGAATAATACTTAGCTGATCTGTTTTCTCTACAGCAGAAAACTAACGCAGTCCAAAACTCATCGTATGCAGATATTACATAGCTCACTGAATTCTTCAGCAGATTTTTTCATTTGTTTCCTACTGATATGACCAGTATTATATTGGATTTTAATCCAGCTTGTGGAAAAGTATTTGATAAAAAAATGTGTTATCTAGGAAAATTAGCATCATTTTATCAAAACTTTTATCAGCGCTTTTATCAAAACCTAATAGGTATGGACCTCCTAATAAAATAGCTGTAAGGCAGGGATTGAAAAGACTGCTGTGGAGATGTAGTTTGATTAAAATGTTTTGGTAAAGAATCCTTAATTATTTTAAAGAAAGCCACAGTGGGGTCTTTTCTCCTGTGCTGATAAGAAACCGAGAAGTTTTCGTATTGCATTCAAATGTGTGATGTGAAATGAATTAGTTATTAGCTATATCTCCTTGGGGCATGTGCACTATAAATAGCTTTTCCAAGTCTGTGGCTTTATTCTGCTCTGCACTGTATTCTGAAATTCAAGACCAGAGAGACCAGAGTAAAATGCCTCCATTTGGCTACAATCTGAAGCAGTGCACATAATACAGCTTTGGATTTTGCAGATCAAGGTTTATATATTTTGTGGTACACAAGAAATAGAGGACTTCTTTCATTCACTAACCCTTCATTTTTCAGAGTCCCAGGAAAACCAAAACACCTCTTGTTTCTGTTACATCTGATTGTTGCCAACCATGGCAAGGGGGAAATCTAGGTTTAATTATTGGGTAAGATCTATAATAGTATTGGTTAGGGTGCAAAATGGCTTTTTACTTAGGTCTATGAAAAGCCCTTCCTGGGAAGCCAGATATCAGCTGTATTGGCTTTAAATTTTGCCATAGTAACAAGTACAAGTGATCTGGGGCCATAAATTATTTCAGGGCTTTGGACTTTGAAAAGCAGTCTGATTATAAACCCAGAAGCCTCTGCTCTTCTTTGTCCTACATGAATTCTGGCGTGTTGGTCATCTAGAGTTTTGTTTTGTAAGTAAGGCCACTGTCCTTGCTTAAAACCTACACTGCTTTTACATTAACAAGCCCAATGGTCTGTCCCGACAGCTCCTTGCAGTTGCCAGAGTCTGAGTGTGTTAAAATTGCCATGAGCTTATTCTCTACCTTTTCATTCAAATTCCACAGAAATCCAGGATTATACCCTATGTGTTACTCTTTCACCATTCCAGATGGGAAAGGGTTCACTGTAAGGAAACTCCATGCTGGTGTTTTTAAAAGCTATAGCTACTTTTTTCAATGCTGGAAATAACAATTTGAACAAAAATGCTTTTTACCATGTTGTGAGCATTTCCTTGAACTTTTAGGTCTTCCAGGACTATTCATAGTTGTGTTAGTGTAGACCACAGCAGTGAAGGGTTCTGTGGCAGCCTCTGCCATGGCAGCCAGGCTGCTCATACTGCCCTTTGAGTTGTGAACATCTGCTGAAGGGTCTGGGTGTGCACAGTAGCAGCAGCAGCCTTGCCTTCCCTTTTGGGTGGCAGTGACTTTCACATGAGGTACTGTGAGAGGAGTTTGTGAGTTTGTTGTGCAAGCAGACATCCCCAAAAGATTCACCTGCTAACCTGTGGCTTCCAGTATTGCTGGGTCCTCAGTAATGTATCACTTTTTAGTCCTCTTTGGTGTGTACACATTTAATGGGTCAGCGCTAGCTGTGTAAACCTCAAAAATATGGGAAGGCATGTGCCACATGGCACACAGAGGTTTCTAAAAACATGTGATGCAGCTTCTGATTTGAACCGCAGGGTCGCGGAGTGCTTCAGTATGCAAGTTGTAATACCTTGGCTTAGAGTCACCCAGTTCTGACTTAATTCTGGTTGATGTGGACTCAGACTCTGAGTGCATCCATGAAGCATCCTGAGCTATAGATGTGTTCAGATTCTTTGTGAATTCCTGAATCTGTGCTGAGCT
The DNA here is from genome assembly GCF_017590055.1 of Onychostruthus taczanowskii. Classification (NCBI taxonomy): domain Eukaryota; kingdom Metazoa; phylum Chordata; class Aves; order Passeriformes; family Passeridae; genus Onychostruthus; species Onychostruthus taczanowskii. Next base: position 18,561,620 of record NW_024499239.1, on the reverse strand, counting down.
GTCTGGGGAGATGACTTGTGATTGTTTGCTAATGCTATAGAAGAGGGGAAGAAAATGGCAGGGAGTCAAGTGAATACTCTGCCTGTGATGAGGCACTTTGGAAACTGAGAGCCTTTAGTTTCAGGCTTAAACCAGGGGAATTTGAAGGCATTGCTTCTAATTTAGCCTTCTACCAGGTGAGAGGCAAAGCTCACTTGGGACTTTGAGCATCCCTGCTGTCAGCTGAGACCCCAACCTGGTAGTGATGGACAATCTGCCAACAGGATCTGTGCTACCACCACAGCAGCTCTAATATCCTGTATCAAATGCTCCCCCAGCCATGTCACACCAATTGCAGTCATTTGTCATGCTCTGTGTCCCTGGCCTCACTGGACTGTGGCACTTTGTGGCATTACAATATTTTTCCATCTTAGTACCTGGAAGTTCAAATTACTACCATGACCCAGGGCCCAAGAACTGAGTCAGGAAGCAAATAATAAAGGTGAAGGATGGCCTTTGAGTAAGTAGCTGCAGTGTAGGGAGGTAAGCAAGTGTGCTTAGCTACTCCTCTTTTTACATTATTGAGCAACATAGTTGTTTCTTTAGTTATTCAATAAAATGGTACAAGGCAAAGCATGATATTGTTTTACAGTAGCTGCAAATTTTCTATGAAGTGAAAAGTAGTAAATTCAGGTTTAAAATGTATTAAATATTTTCATGTATTATGGTGTATTTTAGCTTTCTTGGGCGATCTCACATGCTGCCTTGGAGGGATATATCATAAATACAATTATTATCCTTTATGCCAAAATGACATTGACATTGGTTGATATTCTCATGAATAGCATAGCTCCAGTGAGGGAAAAGGACAGACCTGATACCTTCTGTTCAAGTTGTCAAGGTTGGCTGAATTCTCTGTTAATTTAAAACCCTGCTTTATAGCCTCTATTACACAGATTTCTGCTCCTTCATTGAAATCTCTCTTCTGGAGTGACAAATGTAACCATAAATGTAGCATTTTGTTGAGTTTTTTTCTGCTTTATTCTATGTGGTTTTGGTTTTGTTCTTTTTAAAGCAGAAATTTTGTTGCTTCATAGGCTTTTAAGGAGGTCTTTGTACTTATTTTTGCTTGTAATGTAGGTCTCCAGAGCTGGATATAAAACCAGAAGATTCAATTTTAAAATGCAAGGAGAGTCCTCATTTTCTTTGTCTGGCAAACTTTCTCTTTTATCCCTCAGCCAACTTCTATCCAGTCCACTGGTTCTCCTCCTCTGTGTCATGCTTGCTAACTTTCGCAGATTAAATTTTTATGAGAGGTACTATTAAAATGACTTTGGAGAATCACATAAATTATCTCTGCAGCTTTCACTTGCTCTTTGTTGTTGTGTAGAGTTTACTAATATTTCTCCAATGCAGCCTGTATTTTCTGAATCAACTCTGAGTGTTTTTCTAATTTCTGCATTAAATAATTTCAACTTGATTTTTAAATGAAGTAAAATATTAAGTATCTTATGCAAACTTTAATCCTGGGGGAAGGGAAGCAGAGAAAGTGTGTCAGTTTTGCTTTGTTGTTTACACAGCAACCAAGTCTTCGTGAAGGGAACTCACCTGAGCCCTGCCTGCCAGGAGCAGCCCTGGTAGCTCCTGTGTCATTAAGGTGCCTCTCTGAAGTGCAGTTCTTTCTCTTTGTTCCTTCAAAATACAGGGCAGTAGAAAATGCTGCCCTTTGTTAGAAGAGAAAATGAGGGTTTTCTGTTTTCCTTCCTTGGTTTGTTCCTGCCAGGAGAACAGGCAGAGCTTCTCTTTGCATTGGTAGAGATCTGTCCTTGAGTGCTCAAATCTGAGAAGGAGTTTATACACGAGGAACATTTTGATCTGGCAAACATGAAGATGAAGGCTAAGGAGGTCTGGTGGGCTGCTGTAAGCAGCCTGCTCTGTCCTAAACTTGGAAAAGATTTACTGCTATGGTCTGTGAGATGACTTTTTTTATTTGAGACAAAAATGATGAGTGTTCTATTTTTAAGGGTCAGTGAAAATGATGTTGTTTTATATATTTATGTATTTGTATTGGGCAAAGCCATGCCTACAAACTTAAGATGTGAGTTAGCCATCTAATTGGTTCTGCAAAACAGAACGTGTTTTCATATCTAGAGGTCTTCTATAAAGTTGGGTCTCCTAGATTATTTTCATGTTTATTTTTCTTCTAGTAAAATATTAGTTGCTATTTATTGTTGTGAATGAATCAATTCTGCTTCATTGCTCTTTCATTTAAAGGATTAGATGTTATGTTTAGGAGTGGTGATTTAGGGCCAAATTCACCATGTGAGTTTTTATTTTCTAAGAACCTTAAAATTTCCTTGCTGCTCACTTTTGAGCTGCCAAACTGAACACAAACCAAACCTCTGTTACTTTTCTAATGTAGCTGAAAAGCACTGTAGTTGATTTAAGAGGTTTCCAACATTTATGATTGGTAGGTAGTGCATGTATAGGTATGAAGGTTAATTAAATCAAGAGGTGAAGTTTGTAGAACAGGGAACGCTTCATTAGGCCCTGTGTGAAGTAACATGTACAATCTGTTCACAATACCCCAAGTGCCATTCACTGAGACAGTGTAATTACAGCTTACACACAGTTTCATTAGTTTGTGTTTCCTCTACTGTGGTTGACATGTATGTTGTCTTCACTGAAACCCTGGAATAGAGGAGGGACTGCTCGCTGGTGGGCATCTGAGCATGCTGACATTCAGCAAATCATTTTTCCTTTGGGTTCTAAAATGTCTTATCCCAGATGTAATTAAGCTTGTAATTCATCAACTGGCACTTTTTTAATTTCTCACATTCTGAATCTAGCTAAAGACTTATGCTATGGCACTTCTTGTATGCTTTTTCTACTTTGTTCTTGTTGTTAGGTTTTTTTGCTTTAAACAAGGGGAAACAATAATTGTCTTTCCCCACTGCTAGTAGTTAGTTTTTTTGTCTGGGCACTTTTTAAATTAGAGTTCATTCATTCTCATTTCAGAACAGGATATAATGACAACATAAAGTTGCACTCTTTAATACACACCTCTCTTTAATATGCATAGTATTTAGGCAAGTATAATACCTAGGTAAAGATGTGGGGGCTTTAGTGGAAGTTTAACCATACAGATTCCCAAGAGTTTATCTTAATAACAATTTATGCTAGTAACCACTGTGAATGCACTGAAATAGACTGAAGTGTTCTCACAAGTTTAGGCAAATTATGCATTTAGCTGATTCCCAGAGAAGGAGAATTAAAGCTGCAGTTACGATCTCTGAAAGTCAGAGGCTGGATGCGTACATAAAAATCTTAGAAATGCATGAACATAACTTAATATTAAGAGATAAATCCCACAGTCCTGTTCAGGTGAGAAAAATTGGGGAAACACTTGGAGGTGCAGGTCTGGAGACAGAAAAGCAATATTAATGAGGGTAATAAAGAGACTACCAAGGAGGGATGAATGATGAGCTTTATTGCAAATCTTATCTGTACGTAATGTCTTTATGTTAAAAAAACTTGCATAAATGTTCTTCTGCAAATTTGCTAAACTAATGTGAGAAGAGAATACAGCAGGGATATAGCAGAGGTAATAGTAAACCCAACCTTCTGTTGTCCTCTTGTTGTCCTACTGATATGTTTAAATATATTTTAAAAATTTATGTTTAGAACTACTATATTAAGACAATACATGTTACATCCATGCCATGTGGTGTCCCAGCTCTGCCAAGCCATGGCATCTGCCAGCGTGGTTGTGATCTGTCATCAGTTCTCTGACTGCAGTCTGAAAACACTGAAAAGCTTAGGGCCTGTTCCAGAACTATTTTACCCTTTGTTAACTGTTACAATTTTTTGGTATCTAGTAAAGTAAATATTAAAATATTTCCTAGAAATTGCCTGCCTAAATTTTCTCATGCCAGCAATTGGTGTTCTGTTTTGAGATGACATCTTGAGTTAGTATGTGTGTTCTTTAGGTTTTTGATAGATTGTGTCTATCTCCTGATTAAATGAGGTCTAATATTGTATCATACATTTCATGTAAGACCATTCCACAAGAAGAGTTAGCACTAAAACATGTCTGAAATTGTACATGGACTTAATTAGATCCTAGCAGGATATAAATTACTGCACAGGCCTGGGCTGATGTACTTAGAAACCAGTGCCTGCCGAAACCACCCTAAATCATCTGACAGTGTTTCAGGAATAGCATGTTTTGGGGCAGAATTTCAACCTTTGTGGAGAAAGTGAAGAATTATAGGAAAGCAGATGAGGGAAAAAATAAACTAAAATGTCATCCATTTGCACCATGTAAGTCCAGAAATGTATCTCAGGGCTGTTCCTGAGCTGTGGCAGGAACACTGTGAGGGGAACAAAGGAGTGTGCCAGCTCTGGCTTTAGGCATGGTGTCTTGTGAATTTATGCACTTGGGGTCTGTCAATAACTTCAGCTTTAGGGTGATGGATAGGGGCTTGTAGAATATATGTACTCTGTAGTATTTTGCCTTTCAAAGGAAGGACTGCCTTGATTTGAGGCTTTTATTTCAACGACTAGAACATACATCATGACTAAGAGCACTTAGTTGTGTGTTCTCAAAATAAAAGGCCTAATGTTATTTATTCACTTCAGTGCCACAGGAGTGTATGATGCCTTATAGGTAATGAAAATGAACATGCCATCAGAATTTTGTAACTTAACACAGTGCACAGCAAGGGGTAACAAAAACCGGCAGATAAATACAGGAAGCATCAGGGTTAGAGTGGCAAGAGCTCATGAAAATGCTTTCATATACCAATAAAAGCTTTCACTTATGCTTCACATACGTTTCCTCACTGCATGTTGCCTCTGTGTCTTGCTGGTTATTTGATTTTTGGTTTTGTTAACGTATTCAACTCATAGATTTTGGTCCTGATACTGTTTCTCTTGAAGTCCCTGGAAGGAACTCCTAGTGATTTAAACTGTGCTGGATCAATCTCAGTAAGCAAAGACTGTGGGGATGTGGTAATGAAGAAGCATGCACTTAAGACTTCTTTGAAAAGGAAGTGTTTTGTGAGAATGGATAATGAAGTACCTGTAATTTTTGTTGTGCATGTAGTAGGTGTAATGTTATGTACAAAAATATTGCATTCTTCCTGATAACTAGACCAAGTGGAAATATTTGCTGTTCTTCCCCTGTTGCTATCCTGTTCTAAGTGGATGTTTACTTTTTCTGTTTACAGAAGAATGTTTATTTTTCCACAGTGTTGACATGATTGTTGTAGAGACATGGAATTGTTTTGGGTTTGTGGTTATTTTTTTAAATTTTTTTTACATAACTTTCTTTTTTATATGCCTGTCAGTTAGTAAAATTTTGTCATAAGTTCTTTTCACTTATTGTCATTACTGTCATAATTTTTTTGTGGATAAGTCCATGAGTGTATATATATCATTTGAATCCTACTGATCTCCTTGTTTCAGTGATGCTTTGTAGTGGTTTCCTAAATGCTTTGTAAAGAACATGTTATTATTAGCCTTATGGATGTTTTTTTTTAATCTAGTGAGGTTTTCCTTACCCTTTCATCATAAGAAAGTTTCCAGTCATTATGTTTCAAATTGTTGTTTTACCATATCTATAATGTCTCCAGTTTTATGCCTCTTGCTTGTGTCCCATCTATCTAATTTTATCCTTATTCTGTTTCTGCCATAGTTTTCAGCAATGTTATAATTTCTTCTGAGTTTACAATAATGTTTCTTCACTATAAAGAGATCCCATCATCTTGATGTGAACTTTTCTTCAGAGCTGTGTGCTAGCCTTGCCAGAACACATTCTCAAATGCATAGGGCAAACAGGATCCATGTACATTACAAGCTGTAAAATGTGGAGAGAGGAGGTGTCTTTGACATCAGTGTCTGAGTAGCAAATGGCAGAGTCTGCCTTGTACCGTGGACTTGTGTTTTATCTGTTCATGAAGCAGAGACACAGAAGTGGAAGTGGACCTACTTGCCTTTCTACAGGAATGCCATTATTTTCTGTTAAGTGTATTTGAGAGAGCTATTTCTTAGCCATTCAAACATGCAAATCCACAGACATACAACTCAGGAGAGCTGCAGAAATATCTGACTCTCTCTTTTGCCCCCATGCAGAGACCCTTCAAAAATCTATCACTGCTGATTTAGTTAGTGGTATATACCTAAGAAGCACCAAACATTCCGTGTATCAAATAGGAACAGATATGTTATAGAATATAATGAGACTTATTCACCTGTTTATGTGAGTGCTGCCTATGCTTGATGGGTATAACTATTTATTGAACGGCTTGCCCATGTGTTTCCAAATAGTGGATTAAATTCTAGTAAATCTGTTTAAGTATCTCCTTGCTCATGAATATGACATTTCATCTATTTACACCTTTCCAACTGACTTAAAATGTCAAAAGGATCTATTTCTGTAATATAAGTACCTCAATTCTTTTCGACATTATTTTCTGTAGCTCGTTTCATATGCATATCTCTCTTTTATGTTATCATCATGATGGTATTAATTTGGATGTGCAAATTAGCTCTTCATGATGTTGTCATGTCAGCATCTGGATTCAAGATGTGCTGTTTCATAAGCATTGCATCCTATTGCGTTTCATCAGAGTCCCCCTTTTCTAATCTAATTATTCATAAGGAACCTTGGGGATTGTGCTAATGGGCATCTGAAGCTATAAAGAGTAATGAAAGTGGTTGTGTTACTGCTATGCAATTAAGTGTATACAGAATACCATTCATATAATTAAATTCAGATTTTTTTACCACTCTTTTTCTCCTTTATAGTACATCAATTATTTCTCTGAAGTTAAAATAATACCAGTGGAGTTTTAAGAGCTTTTTATGAGAATTGTAGCAGTTATAGTGACAAAAGTTGATTTTTGACTTTTATAATTAAAAGCTTCACCAAATAAGGAGACAGTTTTATGAATTTTTAATGTTATTTTCATGTTTTGTATGAAAAGGTGGAGGATATTTGTGATTGAGGCAGAATTTGCACTGCTGGGAGAGCAAGGTGGGTGTCTGGGGGTGTGTGCTTGCTGTGTGTTTCCCATTTAATATTCTGTCCATTGGTTTGATTGGATACAATACACATTATGCTGCTGCTGCTGGTAATGTGCATCAGCAGTCATTGCAATTTGTAAGTTCAGCCTGACCTTTGGTCTGGGTTCAGTTTTCTGTCTCTGTTCATTTGGATTAAGTGTTTTGATGAATGAAGATAAAGTATTTAGATCAACTAGTCAATATGTTTTCTGCTGATAATTCCATATTAATAAGTGCTGATGGTTAGTATCTTTAAGGTCTACTGACAATCTGATTGAAATCAATGGCAGTTTTGCCTCATTTAGTTCAATGGGAGCAAGAATGAGTCTTTAACCAGCAGAAAATTATAAACACCGCTCTCTGTTCATGTGTCATTCACTATGAACAAGAGTTTTTATGGTGCTGTCAGGCTGAAAAAAATCTTTTCTTTTTTGATAACAAAGCTGCATTTAGCTGAAGTAATCCCTAGGTAGCCTGTTAGAGGTGTTCTAGCTTTGTTATTCCCAAACAATAAGGAATGTGGCCTCTTGCTGCTTGTACTTAAGTAAGTAGTTGCTGCTGCTCAAAATAGCTTGAGACTGCTGTGCAGCTGAAATTCTGCTGCAGACATCCTGCATTAACCTAGTTATCTTGAATTTTCTTGTGAAATGCAGACTTTGTTTTAATTCAGCAGAGCACATGATATTAAACAGCTTGTGCAGTTGCTTTTTCCAGAACACCAGTGACAGCCATGACGTTCCATGTCAATGAAGAGGCCCAGGCATCATGACAGCATCCTCCATCCTCTTATCTTTGATTATACACAGCTGATTGGCATCTCATCCTGTTCTGAACTGCCTTAACCATAAAAATCCCACTAGCATTTTAAAATTGCTCATCTGCCAGGTAACCTACTACAAAACTGAGAGGTAGCTTCATAAAACAACTCTTCCAGGGTATCCTTTTAGTTTGTCCCCAGGTACCCACCAGGAGAAATGAGCTGTGAAGTTTGAATGAGAGTTTAATAGGTCCAGGTCCTGTCTGACCAAATGACACTGTGGCTGAGGGGGACTGACAGCTTCTCTCTAATCATTGCTCAAACCAAAAGGAAAAAGGAAAGGGAGGTAAAGAGTGCAGAAAGACTGATTTCTTGGCTAGATTTTCAGGTTGCTTAGGGCTTTAAAGGTCAAATGCAATGTCTCAGGTTAGTACCTCTTTAATTATGAGAAGACAACCTTTGGAGCACAGGAATGGCATGCTTTTGGCATTACTCAGCAAGTGTCTGCATCCTCCATTAGTTCATCCTTTCATACATTCTTGAAGTATGGCCATTTATTTGTGGGTCATTAATCTGCCCTTACAAAGACAAATAAGTTTTGCCTCTGAGAGAGTGGCTATATTCATCTTAACTTCCTCAAATACAAAATACTCATGGTGCTTGGTAGATTTTTCTACCATGATTAAAAACTCTGATAAAATATCTGGTAAATTTTCTGGCCATTTTCTGCAGTTGGTCATTGTTCTTGAATGAAACTCAGCATTACTTTCACATACCTTCTAAGCATGTTCTCTGAGATAAATGACATGTTTGAAAATCAGTAAATGAGAAAAGAAATCTTCAGTCCATTCGAACAACCTTTTTTTATTTGTTTGTGAGTTTTCTTCCTTTTACTTTTACTTGGTAAATTTTAAATCCTTATATTTTTGTCTGGTAATTTATGTTTTTCCACATTATTTTGGCTTCCTTTGATTATAGGTTAAAATCCTTAATTCTCAACTCTAATGTATTAATAGGGACCAATTGAAATAGCATTTTCACTGGGTAGTTGCTTTCTACTTTCCCTATTGCTTTTGCATATTGTGACTTCCTGTCTAGTACATACATATCTTTAATCATCCAAGCAGTCTTGTTTAATGGACTGTATTTCTGGATGTTTACCTCTCTCTTTGAATCTGGCATGGGGTTATTCATTGCTATGTTAGGCTTGACTTCAAATAATATTTTGTTCTAGTGCTTTATACACAGATTATTATCCTAATGATCCCTAAGTTTAATTTTGTGCAAATCAGATGGGGGGGTGTGCTGCTGCTTGTTTTTCATTGTCAAATCAGATTCTATCTCTCCTTTTAAAGCAGATTTCCACATACAAGTTCAAATCCCTTAGATAAAGAATATGCTCATTTACAAAGATTGTAATTGATTTTTGGCCCTGTTTTTAATACTTTGCACTGTAAATGATATCCCAGTGGACAGTAATCATCATACAGATGTTTGAAAGCTCCTTCCTGCAGAGTATGCTAATTGAAGTCTATAAAGTGTCATTGGGCTGCACATTGTTTCTAATTAGTACAAGGCAGTTTCTCTTTGCTTTGTATAGTTTTGCTGGCCTCTTTCCTTCATTATTTTACCAGCTGGCAAGTAAATCTTCTCAGTTACTAAGAAAAAAAAAATCCAGAGTTGGAATTTTTTCTGTGTTCTTCATAGTGTCCTGCTTTCCTTTATCAGAAAAATACAGATTTTTGTGTGGTTTGATTCTGACTTTATGAAGCTATCAGTAAGCTTTTAGTTCCAACAGGCCAGGTACTACTCTGACATCTTTTGAAAGACTCTTTATCTCACATCATCAGGAGAAACATTAGTATGTCAATAAATTTCTTTTCTCATAATAGGGCGTTTATGATAATGATTGTCATTTGTCTAGTCTCTGAAAAAGGAATATTTTAGTGACTGCTTGATGGTTGGATGTTTATTGCAGTTTCCCAGGGTATACAATCAGCAGTGCGATGGAAGTGGCAGATAAAAGGGTCTCTATTATTGAAAAGAGCTCCAAATTATGTGCAAAATTACTGGAAAAAGAAGCTTTCCTGCCTGTTCCAGCTTCCCTGTGTGAGTGTACTAGGGTACAGGTCAGGTTCTGCAGTTCCTTTAGGGAGTGTTGGATTGCACTTTTTAAACTCTGATAAGTACTTCCCTCTGTTAATTTATGCTTAAAGTAGTGTCCCTGTATTTCCTCATGTCTTTCTGCTAAGATTTTTTACCTCAAGTAATCTGGGAGTTTATAGGACTTAAGAAGAGAGACAGATTTATAGAATTTTTCAGGCCTTGGCTGCTTTGTTCAGGCCTCCATTCTAAGCATGGAGGAATGAAACCATAGCTAGTTCTCTTCATAAGACTCTGAGACAGGACCCTTTTTTTTTTTTTTTTTAAGGTAAAATTTATATTTTTCCCTTGCATGCAGTGAACACCTTTTCTCAATATTCAGGAAGTTAAAAATTTGGTGTGATGCATTTTTTAAACAATTTCCTGTTAATGTCAATTGAAGTTCACTTGGAATAGAAGTCCACAATTTGATTGAAGATTGAGGAGGTTTAAGAACACTCTCAAATTATTGTTGTTTATTCTGAGGCATCAGACTAAGATTTAGGAGTCTGACTTGATCCTCTCTGAATGACAGCATCCTGAGTAAATAATTTTTTCTTCCAATCTTTGTTTTTTATCTGCAAATGATAATGTGATACATCTCTTTCTTCATGTCTAGTTTCTTTTTAGTGTTTGGGGGAAAAAAGTACATGACAGCTGTGATCTGGAAAAGACTACAGTGAAATAATTAAAATAGGGTACACTGCTTAAGTTGGAAGGGATCTGCAATGGCCAGGTAATCCAGCTGCCTGACTGATTCAGGCTGACCAAAAGTTAGACAGCATTGTTAAGAGCATTTCCTCTTAAACACTGACAGAGCTGGGACATCTACCACCTCTCTGGGAAGCCTGTTCTGATATTTGCCCACCTTCTCAGTTGTCCAGTCTGAGCCTGATGCAGCTGTGATCCACTTCCACATGGCCTGTCACAGGATACCAGGGAGAGGAGATCAGCACTTCTCACTCTTCTCTCAGGATGCTGCAGACAGCAACGAGGTCGCCCCTCAGCATCCTTTTCTCCAAACTAGACAAGCCCTGAGTCCTCAGCCACTCCTCACAGGACATTCTTTCCAGCCCTTTCACATGCTTTGTTTCCCTCCTCTGGTTGCATTCAGAGACCTGAACATCCTTTTTGAACTGTGGGCCCAGCACAGCCCGCAGGGCTCAGGTGAGGCCACCCCAGGGCTGAGCACAGCAGGACAGTGACCCGTTTTGCCCGGCTGCTGTGCTGTGTTTGATGCACCCCAGGGTGGGTTTGCCCTCGGGGCTGCCGGGGTCACTGCTGGCTCACACTGAGATGCTGTTGGCCAGCAGCACCCCCAGACCCCTCCTGCAGGCCAGCTCTCCAGCTGCTCCTCTCCCCATTTATTACTCTGCCTGGTGTTACTCTGTCCTTCATATAGAATCTGACATTTTGACTTTAGAAATTCCATCACAGAACAATGCTCCAATCTATCTAGATCCCTCTGCAAGGCCGATTACAGAAATCCTCCTTATTGTTTGTGGTGGAAAATGTACTTAATCCCCACAACCTACTCAATATGGTACTGCCTTACAGTGGACTTTCCAGAGCACATGTAGAGGCAAACCTCTTTCTCCAAAGAATTCGTTGCCAATTATGCAAGTACATAGGAGGCTATTAAACTGAAAACACCATGTATTTGATCTGAGGTGGTATTCCTAGAAAAGTGCAGTGATGTACTGATGTAAAAAGAGCAGTTTTTGTTACATATAAATATTGCATCACTAAGGGATAGCAATGTAAAATAAAAACATTGCTATAGAGAGCCAGCTTCTTCCAGGGTTAGGAAATGGTGCCAGGGTCTGCATCTGTCCTCTTCCCTGCAGGGTGAGGCCTGATGGCAGCTGTGAGCTGGTGCAGGCATGGGTAAGGCAATGTCTCTCTCCATTCAACTAGTCTTGGGCAAATTTAGCAGCACCTACTCTGTGGCTGTGACTTGGGTGATAATACTTTTCCCTTATCATGGTCCTTTGAACAACTAACCAGTGTGTTTCTCCTCTGTTTTGCCTTGGAGAAACCTGTCAACACCTTTTCTCTTCATTCTGTATTTAATGGATGTGTCAACATTGCTTAATGGAGGATGGTGGAAAGGTATGTTTTGTTGTTAGCTCTGAACAGGCAGCGAGTCCTGACAGCAGCGATGTCTTGGGTGCAGCGTCGTGCTGCTGTTACTTTGGCTCTGATGCCAGTTCAGTCAGATCCAGCTCAGATATTCCTCTGCAGTGTTCCTCTGCAGTGCATAAATACACCCTCATGCAAACAATTCAGAGGCATCTCAACTACATATCCATAATTTATAATTATAGTGGGACTGAAATAGACTTGAGGCTTCAGTTGGCCTCAAGTCTCAGAGCTGCTGTGTTGCAGCAGAGGCTGCTCTGCCTTGAGAGCACAGCAATAATTACTGTGGGCTGCATTCTAGCAGCCAACCATGATTGCAAGGCACAGCTTCAAGGATATTAGGGGAATTTGGAAGCCTTGTGCTTCTATCAAGGGCTTAGGTGTCTAAATGTTATCTGTGTGGGCTGCAAATTAGCATTCTCAAGCAATTTGACTTCAGGAGGCATGGCCTTGGGGAAGGTGCCTGCAGATTTGTGAGCCACCACCATTTGCTTTGAAGCCCCCCCTGATTTGGGGAGCCTCCTAAGGAAATTCCTCTAGGTCTGTTTTTGTACAGGGGACAGAAACCTGATTAGTGTTGTTTATTTTTCCAGATTATTTTGGTTTTGACTTTTCAGTTTTAGTGATAGGATAAAAAAAAATTGCCTTTTACCTTTTGATGAAGAAGGACTGATTTTGCTTAGTGTTAAAACATAGGTTTGAAGCTTTGAAGTCTCTGTTCCATAGCTGTAAACACAGTGGGAATGGTCTGATTTCCCACTTGCAATATTGTATTATTAAACTGGAAAGAGCTTTTAGGGCTGTTTTACATAATGACTGGGTTCCCTGCATGCTGCTACATTCAGAAATAAAACAAAAAAACCAGAAACTGCCTGACCAGCAAATGGTTCCTGTTTAGACATTGTCCATAGCATTTGTAATATTTGCTGCTCTAGTCCTGTTATGTAATTGATGTCCATTGGGACTATCCCAAAACAGGGATGTTTATTTCCTGAGGCTGTTAACAGTGTTTGAAGTTTCTTTATCAGACACAGGCTGGGGAAAGGTGCATTGATTTTTAGTGTCTTCTGCTCTTTAAGTAATTTTTTTAAGTGAGTAATTATAGAAATACAATGCATTTAAACTTGAGGGCAAATTTAACCCTGGGTTTTCGCACTGCAGCTGTCTGGAATTCAATGTTTCAGGGCCAAGAGTTCATCTACTTCCTGACATAATAGGGTGATTTAGCATGCTGTTAATTTTAAGGAAGTGAGCAATCCCAACTTTCCTCAATTTATTCTGTTGGATACATTCATGTGTGTGCATAGATAGATAGATAGATAGATAGATAGATAAAAAGTAAAGACTTTGGCCTTTTATGAGCTGAGTCTTGTGAAACAAGCTTTTAGACCAATGTGAAGTTGTGTAAGCCTTTAATTAGTATAATTTTCACATGCATATCAAACATTAAAACAGTAGGGTGATAGTAAAGCTGATGCAGTTAGCCTGTTCATTTTAGACAAGCTTGGGAGCAGACTTTGGTCTTCCATCAGTAACAGCAACCCATATTAACACCAAAAAATCTGATTTTTATATTCTTGGGATCATCATGTAAACTTGCTGAAGAGATATTGATGCAAACACGAGCTACTTGCATGATCTTTGAAATTGGCTTTGGTTTACACACTTAAACCAGCCACACAACCTGAAAAATTCTGAGAGGTCACAAACACTGATTTCAAGGGATGCTTAGAATGAAGCTAATATATTATGATATGCATGATCTTCATCAAAGAAGTAGTAGGCATTCCCAGCAGTCCTAGAGTTATATGATCTTGTGACAGACCCAGAGGCAAATTCAGAGCTGTCAGCTGAATTGCCTTTGGAGCCTGCCAAGCAAACAGATGCTAATGTTAGATGAGTATCTACATGGCTTGGCATGGAGCTCCCATGACAAGCAGCAAGCCCTGTGTGTGACCTCAGCTTGCTGGTCCACTGCTGGGAATCACAGAGGAGATGTCTAGTGATGTGTGAATTAGAGCTGTCTCTTGCTCATGGTATTTGAATATAGTTTATTTGGATGTTGTAGTCAGAGTCTCTGATGATTTAAACACTGCCATCCACCCTCTTGGGTTACAACTGAGAAAGCAAACACAGTTTGTTTTCTTTGTGCTAGTTCTACAGCTCCAGAGCCTGCTGTATGCTGGGAAACCCCAACCTCTGCCAGTAGCAGTAGAGGAAACCCTAGTATAATCTGGCATGGCAGAGTGTGGATGTTACTGTGTGTGTGCCACACTGACTCCTGTGAGCTGCACTCACTCACTAAGTACATCTACCTGGGCAACCTGGGTGTTTGGGAGCCCCAGGACCAGCTGGCACAGAGAGGCCCATGGGGGTGACATTCTGCAGCTTCCAAACCATGGTGGCCATGTGTGTGCTGCTGTTGGGAATTGGCCCTACCTTGTAGCATCTGAGCCATGCCAGAGTGGTGTTTGGGGGAGAGCAATTTATTACAGCCAAAAGCCTCTCAAGGTCCTCTCTTTATCAATATAGCAGTGTGAATCATAGCACTGCAAAACCCAGGAACATGCTGGAGCTCTTCCTTTGCTAGCACAGATAGGGCTGTTGTGTGTCTCCCTGCCTTGTCATCGCTCTGAGCTTAAAGACTGGCTCTAGTCCAGCTCCAGCCCTTCATGATTTTTAAGATTATATGCCCCTTGCTTCACCCAAAAGCCTACTCACTGGGCTTTTTCTCCGTGGGTGCATGCTGTTGTGAGGCTTTGTTTGTTGGGATTCCATCAGTGTATTCATTTAGCAACATGCATACTCATTTGGGCTGAATATAGGAACATTTAAGTCTCTAGACAAGTGATTAAGGGCTTTATTAAATAGAAATGTTTTGCTAAGCCACAGCATGGATTATCTGTCCCTTAGTATGTGTATAATCAAAACTGGTTCTCTGATCTTGGATAAAAACTCTGGAGGATCTGTTTCATATTTTTTCTTTAGTGTAAAATGGGAATGCTGACATTTCTTTGCTGACTTCCTTGGGTTGCTGTGGAGTTTAATGCCCAGAAAGTGCTTTGAACATGAGAACTGCTGTGACAGAATTACTGAGAGCTTTGCTTCTGTAATGTAATTGCTTAGTTAAGGGGGGGGAGAGGGGGGGGGGAGGGGGAGAAAAGTTCAGAACCAGCTGGCAGTGAAATTCTGTTGAAGATTTTATGTTATATACGGATATAACATTCATATGGTATCTGGTTATTGAGAATTGTATTTTAAATTTTGGATGATTTTTCATTAGTTTTTGATATATTTGAAATTAATTATTCTCCTTTAAAATTCTAAATATGGGTGAGATTTTTTTGGTCTTTGTTTTAGTATAGGCTGTTAACAAAACTTGATGTTTTATTATTGTAGATTATTGCAATTATGATGCACGAGCATAATCACTTCTGACAATAAAAAAAGAATTAGTGTGTATTAATAATTTGTGTGCTTCCCAATTTTGGCTTCTATTTGCTGAGATGAAGGGCGAGGTTCAAGGTCTTTCTGTGCTCTCCATAAAACCCGGTTGCCTAGCATTTTTAACACTTGGCAGCACCATTTCTAATCTGTCTGGAGCTGGCAGCCAGGCTGTGCAGCTCCTCAGTGGGAAGCAACATGGAGCTGAGCAGCAGCTCCCAGCTCAGGCAGGCTTCCTTCTGTGGGTACCAGTTTAAGCCTCTCTCTGGAAATTGTAAATGCATGATGTGATGCCCATGGCAATTTTTTCTCTTTTGTCCAACAGCGTGGGTTGGTAAGAGGAGTGGACTGGCACATTTTCTAAATATGTGCATGTTTATCAAGCAGAGTGTTTCAAGCTTGTTACTGAGTCCTTTGCTTAGATGAGGGTCTCATCTGTCAGTAAAGAGAGGAAGACAGATCTGGCTGCAATTTTGTTTTTCCATTTTTCATTTTTTAACCTCTCCTCCTGCCCCCCCCCCACCAAAATCTTAGAAGAGTAAATGACTAGCATGTGTTACACAATGTAAGCTGTGAAGAAGATTTGAGGGAATGTGAAATTTAGAAGCTTTCTGTGCATATCTTTATGCTAAAATAGATACTGATCTCTGCAGTGTTTTCTTAGTTTTAAGTGTTGCTTGTAAGAATAGATACCAGCAGAGTTAACAAATGGCTTCGATTTACTGACACCAAAAGGCTTTCTAGCCTTTTTGTTGGGTCTTGTTCAGGCTGAACAGGATGGAGGGATTGCTGTTGCCCTCTTTGGCATTCCCAGGGGCTGAGGTACCTGCTGGAAGCAGGGTCAGGGAGGGCTGCAGGCTCCCAGCAGCTCGGGTTCTGCAGGGGTGCAGTGCCTGCCCCCACTGGGGGCCCTGAACAGGCATTAAAAGGAATCGTGGGAAGCTCTTTATCAGTCCACTGCGTGTCTCAGATTAAGGAGGCACAAAGCAGTGCACCTGGTGACTTCAGCAAGGGTAATAATGTTAAAGGATAATATTAATAATGTTAATTAGCCATTCTGCCTTTGCAGCCTTTCTGGTCTAAGCAGGTCACCTTGAACGTAAAGACACTGAAGTGCATGGAAGCTGTAGCCAAATTTTTGAGAAATGTGTCCTAATTTTCAGCTACGTTACATCTGACAAATGTTCTTTGACCTTATTTACTACTCAAGTGGTGGGAAACTGCATTTACCTCAGTGGGCAGAAGGTCAAGTCTCTTGGGCCTCTTTTACTGGAGCCCTTGTACTCTGCAGGTGGGAGATGGGTGCCAGAACCTCTGAAATAAGGACTTTGAGCTTTAGAATGAGGAACACATACATGGAAGGATCAGTTTATGAAACAGTGCATCTCAGTGACTTGTGTTCAGTATAAAGTGTTGTTTTAGCATAGAACACTCAACCCAGATAACCTGTTTTACATATTTGTCCTGTAAGCAGTTCTTTTCTACATTGACTGTACTCTAATAGTTGATTTTTCTAATTTGAGAAATACAGCTAGGAATTAGCATGTGATTAAAAAGCTGTTGAAAAAAATTTCTAGGCTCTTAAAATAAACACATACAAAAATAGTGGAGGAAAAACCCAACTCCATTAAATCTCCAGGCTAGAAAGAATAAATTACAGTGGTCCTAAGTACTTATAGAGGGCTAAAGACTTTGGGTTTGTTTTTTTTAAGATACTGTTTTAAGTGAATTTTCTCTTTGAGTGAGCATTGAACGTATGTTCAGATGTTCTGCATGGGAAGGTGTTTTCCTTGGTCCCTGAGGATAGGGATGCATGAACTTGTGAAACTCAGCAGTCTCATACTGATCTCATGGTCACCTAAGCCACCAAGGTATGTATGTGTAGCATTTCTAAAATCCAAAAGTTGGAGATTAAAGATGAAGAAAAGGGAAAGATTAGCACAGTGCTTTCCATGATTCGAAGTAAGAAAAATTTGTTGCTTCCATTCTTTGGGGTTTTTTATTTACCATCATACCTAGCTGAAGTGCTCATGATTCAAGGAGCCTTTCAAGACCTGGTCAGCATTCAACTCTGTGGGTTTGGCTTTCATGTCAGGAAGAGGTTGTACTCAGGAAAAAAGGTGATGTTTAGCCTGATAAACCTTGTTCTTGCATGACAAGATTAAATGGGGCTGTTTGGTTTTTGCCTTTGATGTATTTGCCTGTGTTGGCAAAGAAGCTGGGCAAGGTGGCAGTTAACAAAATAACTACGTGAAGTGTAGTGGACACCCATCTCTGGATTTCATTTGAATTGATTGCCTTGTTTCAGTGATCTCTCAAGGTTTTCCACTGTTAGCAGCATCTGTGTTCAAAGTTTGCCTTGACCAAAATCAGCTTCCTGTTGTGTTTTTTCTTGTCCCTAGATCTAACATGGTGCAAATGTTTGCCATTTTTCAGCAGAAACTCACCAGTCTTTAAACCTATAATAAATGAGGAAAAAAGCAAAATTAAAGACTCGCCAGGATGACAAATACTCCTAGGGCTGAAGGGGCAGATCAATCCTTCTTTTCAAACTACTTCTTTTCTGTTGTTGCATTTCCTTGTGCTCTTTCATGCTTTCTTAAGCTCTTATGTGTCCATGTAGTTTCTCAGGTGTGCTCTTTTGCACCCTTCCTCATGGTCTTTTTAACATTTGCATGCTCTCTCCTTCTCTTGCCATCTCATGTGTCCTCATGCTCTCCTTTTTCTTATTTTCCTCATCTGGCCACACAGCTTGTGTGCATAATCTTTGTTTTGGTGCCTTGGGGAGGTGATCAGGCAGTTTGTGTGTAGGACAAGGAACCTGTATCTGGGTGATTTGGTTTAGGGGTTATAATGGTCGTGCTGGGTTGATGGTTAGACTTGATGATCTTAAAGGTCTCTTCCAGCCCTGGTGATTGTGATTCTATGATGCTGTGTCCTGTCTGCCAAGAGAGGAGTTGGCTTTCTGGTGTGTTGGTTATGGGTGTTAAGTATCTGAACCAGCCAAGGTGGATGGTGTGATGTGGGAGAGTTTGTGTTGTTCTTGTTGGAACTTTGAGGATGCTTCTAATGTCCTACAATCCCTGGATCCAAGATGGTGAATAATACTACTGTGGCCCAAAGTGAATGCACTTTACAGAGACTGCTACTTCAAGCAGTAAATTTTTCAGTTGTCAAGGATCTCTCTGCCAGCTATTTCAGAAAAGAAAGCCTTCGTGTATTTGAGGTTTTGCTTACTTTATTTTCTAGCTGTTTGAGGAAACCTTTGAAACTTCAGCTTTTAAAAAGGTAGTAGGCTTTTTCTTTTAATTTATTTTTTTTCTTTCCCTACTTTTTTTTTTTTTTCTTTTTAGTCTAGACTAAATTCTGACAGCACAGTTCTTTGTATTGGCTGTCCCTTCATTTGAGATACTGTAACACTGTTCCTCTTTTATTCGCCATTTGTCCTTTTGTTTTATGGCTCTCTTTGTTGCAAGCTTCTTTGTTGTTTCTTCCAGATTATTCTCCTCAGGGACTTCTGTATCAGTATGACTGAACATTGCTTGCAGCCATGCCAGATTGTGCTGTGATCTTATTGGATTTCACAAACCAAGGTTAGGCCAGGTCAGAACTTGGTTGAAATAACGTGGACTACAAGATTGCCTGCTAGCCACTGGGAACACACACAACAAACACCTGGCCCAGATGTCGCTCAGTCAGCTCAGGCTGGCCGTGTTGCCGTGCTGACTGCGCTGGGTGTGATGCTAATGCCAGGTTCTGACCTGTTCTGGCTGGTAGGATTTCACAGATTTTTTCTTAGAGAAGAGTACTGTTGTTAATTCCAGTGTTCTGGCTCATTCCAAATCCTTTAATTCTCTGTTTGGATTACACTGGAATTCAGTTGAAGATTATATTCTCTGATCTTCTTTTCCCTGTACTGTTGCAAGATGATTGCCCTCAAAACTTGCTGTGCTGTTCAAAAAGATGCATTTGTGTGCTGCATGAAATAATTACAAAATTTTCTTTGCTTTGCTGATCATCTGAAAAAAAAAATAGAGAAAAACCCCACAATCTTCAGGTTAAATGTTCCAGAAAGGTAGAAATTTTTAGTAAAAATAACACATGAAAATTACAGTTGAGTTTTTCTTAGAGTTGCTTGAGGTTTCTGACCAAAAGACTGTATGAGGATGTGTTAGTATGTTCAGAGTTAGCTTCACTGAGTGCATATCAGGTGGAAAATCGCATGCTGTTACACTTGAGTGCCCCAAAATGATAGGAAGATTGAATATATAGGTAAGGCTTTTCTAATTCATTGTAGAGGTATTCGGACCTGTTGTTGCTCTGTATGGTTTTTAATAGCTTATTCCTTTAAATAAAGCTGTGAGAGGCTAGAAGGTGAATATAGAAAAGGATGTAATTTTGTGAAATAAAGGCCAAAATTAACTTGGGTTACATCCCTTGTTTCATCCCTTCACTAAGCCTGAGGGAGGGCTGCTGGAGGGTTCATTTGCCTGGGTCTGTGCTGGAACAATACTCATGAAGCTGTGGAAAGAACAGTACAGCCAGCTTGATTTACCTTGATGTGCCCAGGTGTACAGTGATGGACTTAGATCTGTCACAAAACCTGAATATATCTAGCTAGGCAGCAGCCATTAACAGCACAGCCATTAAGAACATTTAAAGAGTGTAAATTGTGAATCTGCAGAGGAATTAGTGAGGTATGAAAGGGCAGGGGTGACTAGGAGTCAGTAAATGAAATACTTCACAGGCTGGATCAGGAAAAGCTTCTTGTCAGTTTAAGCTGTAAAGTACTGTGATATCTTTCTGTGTAGAGTAATGTGGTATCTTTCTGTGAATATGTAAAACAAGTTTCAGGGTTCAAGTCTGTAATGCATTTTGCATACTGGGACAATTTGCTGTGGCTGGATGTGGACCAGATAATCAGGTGTTTATCCCCCTGGAGTATTTTCATCTCTTGAAAGTTTTGGGTCTTCTTTTACCACTCAGTACCTGTATATAGAGGAAAAATACTGAATATCTTGACTTTTAAATCCAAGTTTATATACATTTCTGCATAGAAAAGATGAAAAATTTAAAATAGGAGTAGGAAGATTAATGTTCTATAAAAGATGGGATTTACAGTTTGATTGTAAGTGTTTGGCATTGAGGTTACCCATAATTATTCTTAATAGGTAAATTATCTCTGTCTCTGATAATCCTAATTGTCAGTGCAAAGCTTGGCACTGCCAGCAGAGATATGGAAGGTGTAGTGTAGAAGAAGGCTGGAAGGAGTCTTTCATCTTTGCCATCCCTTGCCAAGGGCTTACTGTAAATGCAAATTCATCAGCATTTCTATTGTGGTGCATTTATATATCCTGGAGAGGCTGAAATCTGAGAATTAATTGCTGTGTGTGCTCAGGGGGCCACTCTGCAGTGGGAGACTCTTCAGGACTGGGACAGTGGTGCCTGATGTTGCTGCAGCATTAATGAATATGTGGGGGAATGTCCTGCAGAAGAGCATGAAGAGCTCTGTTGATTGATTCTGTCCTTGCCTCATTTGTTTTAGGAAGAGCCAGCCTGGCTAACCCTTTGTAAGAAAACAGCTTGGCTGATGTTCACCTGCTGAACAGATATGCTGGATATGCTTGAGGGGGTGGTGGAGTGGTGGTGTCTGTGCAGGGGACAGATAGCTGTTGTTTTCAGCTGTTATTTACAGGATCAATAAAACTGATTTTCCAATTCAAGGATAATTTTTACCAACAAGCTACACAGCCTATAAGGTCATAATATTGGATCTGCTATTTTTCAGAACAAGTTAATTTAAAAATGATAGGTATTTGCCAGCTCAGGATTAGTTTTTCTAGTAGAAAGGAGAGATGTATCTGGAAGATACACCTTGGGAGGGGGTGAGCATTTTGCCTCAGAATAACATTGTTGCACACTGCCCACAGTCCTTTTCTTTGAGCAATAATTTAACTGTGCATGATACTTTAATGACAAATGCAGTATAATAAGAAAATGCAGAGCTGTTTTATTACAATCCTGGTTCAGTTACTATGTGCAAATACTGCTGTGGACTTTAGTGGGCAATGACAGATGCCCTCTGTAAAGTGCAATATATTTTATTTTTATGTCACTGTAGAGAAGAATATTTGTGATGTTGTGGAACTATCCCTGGCCAATAGCAAGTGTATTGACACATATATGTCCAATGCCATTCATTTCTACTGAAGTTACTTTATTTTTTTGTGGCCTGTTGAGAAAGTCTCACGGACATGACTCATACACACACACATATTTTAATACTACATTTCTCCCTCTGCATTTGCCCTTCTTCCCCATTGCACACTTAAGATCAGGCACAATTTAAAAGGAGTACCAGTATGAGGCTTCTGCAGTTGTGCCTGTGTGATTGGGGTGAGATACAGCTTTGAAAGAGTAAAATCATGCAGCTGTCATTTTATAAGCAGGTGACCACACCTACTGTCAGTATGAATTCTGTAGGGTGAGGAGAAAATAGCCAAGAAGTGTTCTTCCATTGAAAGCAGTCTGAATGAACTTTATATGCCAGAAAAGTTGATTAGAATTTTAGATTTTAGAAAACAACCCTCTTTATTTTTTCAACCCATTGCAAACCCCAGAGCATCATGAAACATAACCAGAGTCTCTGTCCTTTTCCCGTACTTTGGTGAATCTCGGGCTTTTGTAGTTATTATCTATGAAATATGCAGTCTGTGGAAGTCCACATAAAAATCAAATGCCATTACCTTTGAGAAGGTTTGGATTCAGACCAAAAATACTCTAAGTCTTCATGTGCCATTTTTCTCAAAGTCTACACATCCATTTATGGTTCCCTTTCCTCCTTTATGTATTGGAGTAGTAGAGGAAAAGAATGGAGGAATGTTGGTTTGATTTAGAAGAATTTGATGGTGAAGATTTGTTTAAAATATGAAAAGATATTTTTCTTTACTGTGATTGGAGCAAAGTTTTCCTTTTTTAGATGGTAAATAGTTTATCATGTGTGAGTAAGAATTTGGCTTTTGGATGGCTGTGTTGTTGATGAGAGCTACTGGCAACAGACACTTTGTAAACACCAAACTGCTAGTTTATTAAAAGAATAATAGGAACAGATGTTTTCAATTCATAAAATGTATCAAGTAAATGGTACATCCACTTGTTATTTCAATTCCTTTGAATTTCTGTGAACTCATTTGGGGCTAGGTTCTCAAAAGAGCTTAGCCCACTGTCACTTCATTGTTCTCCCTGTAAACTGATGGATGATGAACGTGTTTGGGAGCTGCAGCTTTTTATGCCTAAAGGGGAGCTCCTAACTACTGAGGCTTCTGAAATCTGGCCCATGTTTCTGATGAGTGAATACTGATCATTATGGAGGATTCATACATGCAGTCTCTGAGTAATACCCTGCATTTGCCTGTGATTGTATATATGATGGTTTCTTAATTTACTATTGCACTAGGCATTTTAATTCAAATTATGCTAATAGTGTAGGATTAGCTGTGGATTATGATTCTAGCATGTACTGTCATTCAAACAGAAGAACCAGTTCTTTAGCTCCTAGAGCCTCTTTCTCCCTCTCATCCTTATGTGTAGTAATTTGTGCTCAAGACTGGCCTCAGGTTTTGATGAGGTTTCTTGTTTAAGCTGATGAGATTGCTTAGGGAAGGCAGTTGTTGAAAATCATTAGAAGAGAGACTGAGATTCTTTTTGTCTTCTGATGACACATTTTTACGGTGCTGAAAAGATTTTTTGAAAACAGTGATTAGAATGGGCCCTTGCCAGCACTGCACAGTGAACAGTTCTGGTTTTGCCTTCGTTCCTCAGTGGTAGGACAGGCTGCACATACTTTGCTTTTGCATTTTGACTCCAATACATATTTGAGAAAACTATTGCTAGAGGGTTATGTTAAAATCACCAGAAAGCTCGTAGAATAAATAATACATGCAAGAGAACTGATGTTACATTGGTCCTTGCTAGAGCATATAGCACAAAGCCAGTTTTGTTCTTTGCCAGTACTGAAAAAAAGCTTTCTAGCCACCCAAGATGGCTCTTCTTGAAGCATAACCTTTCCAGAGAGCTTCTCCTCCCCCAAACTGCAGATGTGCTGGAAACACAAATTTGCCTCTTTAGTGTTTGCACTTGTTTCGTTAGATTGTAATGGCATGCAGCCTGTTTGCATTAGTGAATTCGTCTGTATTCCTTCAAATCCCTCATTTGTTGCATTTTTTGTGGAGTGCCTGATATTTCTGGTGACTTTGTGTTGTAGCAGCAGTCTAAAATCTGCCTTTTTTCTCTTTCTTCCTCCAGCTGATATTATTTCTACAGTTGAGTTCAACCACACTGGAGAACTGCTGGCTACTGGTGACAAGGGGGGCCGAGTTGTTATATTCCAAAGGGAACCTGAGGTATGTGGGTTACCAGTGTCATCCTCAATAGCCTGAGCAAACCTGGCTTAATTTTTAACACTTCATTTGAGTTGAATTAACAAACTTGTTTATAATCTCATGATTCAGTAAAACAGAGTGTCATCTGTTCAGAGAGGAAGTGAAATAGAGTAAGGATTTTTAACTTGTAAGTTTGCTGCCCCAAACAAAAATGCTTCAAAGCTTCAAAATTCTGATATAAGATAAAAGAAGATTATTTTTGTTTTACTTCTTTCTTCTTTTAATAGATTTTTCCTGATAATGGAACCCTGTTCTGTTTAAAGCAATACCTTCACTTACCTTTATTTTCCACTTGTAAATTCCATTCATCTGCAGTATCTTGTGTAGAAGTCTTCCTGAATAGCTGACATTTCTTCAAAAATTCGAATATTAAGTGTTTCAATACTCACAGGAAATTTTATTCTTGCTGAAACACATCTGTCAATATCATGCTTTAAATGAGAAATTAAATTACATTACTAATATTTTTTATATTTGTAAGGCTGTTTCTATACCTTTCCTAAGAGATGAAGATATATTGCTGTCATAAACAACGTTTCTGTTGTTCTTATTCTCCCTAGAGTAAAAATGAGCCTTACAATCAGGGGGAGTACAATGTTTACAGCACTTTCCAGAGCCATGAACCTGAATTTGATTATTTGAAGAGTTTGGAGATAGAAGAAAAAATAAACAAGATCAAGTGGTTACCACAGCAAAATGCAGCTCACTCACTCCTATCAACAAATGGTGAGATTGATGACAGTATGCAGGACATAGCAGTATTTGCAGTATTTGCTCTGTGTGTTTTAGTGCTGACGTATATATTTGCTCATTTTAATCTACTGGTGTAGTAATTTCCTCTTTCAGAGTTTACCAAGACTCTCATACTGCCTCTGATATCTGTTGTTTGTATATTTTATTCATAGAATCATGAGGTTTTTCCAATTGATTATTCATGGGCATTTAAAGAGTTATCCATTTTTCTATTAATATGCAGTGCTATACTGAAATAGATCATGTGACAAAGGCATCACCTTACTCAGCAGCTTGTGTTTCATGGGAAATTAAGAATTTTTTCTGCTGTATTTGTCATAACTTTTATTATTTGTAGATGTGTAGATGAAGGTAGGTGAGAGAGATTAATTTATTTTTCTTTTCATTCATTATCATCAGAATAGTTTATTTAGGTTTTAAAAGGTACACAAATCTTGGGAAGACAGAAGGAATAATACTAGACTATTGATACTGACTCATATTTCTGACATGTCTAAAGCCTATTGATGAAAGAAGGCAGTATTATTACCAAGAGGGGATATTCAGATATGAAATAAGGGGAAAAATCTGAATGTAACCTAACATGAGTAGGTGTCATTTAGGAAGCATTTAGACACCCACAGACACAAAATACCACAAAAATGATTTTAAATTTTAGATCTAATGGTAATCAGAAAAGAATTTTTTTGTTCTAGAAGTTTGAGTGTAATTGGGAGTTGCTGATAAAAAATAGGGTAATCTCATCTTTGGGAACTGGCACAATATAAAGTAATTGCTTTGTGTTAAAATATAGAGCATTAAATAATATTTACATTAATTCAAAGCAGATGATAATTTTTTAGTATTCTGTAGTTTGTTTTACTTAAAGTTGCCTTTGACTTTTTGGGGTCACTGTTACTCATTTGAAATTAAATTACCTGTTACAGAGAGGTGATTTATGCTAATTTAATGATTAGTCACCTTACGAAGTTTATTTCTACTATTCTCCCTTGGTCAAAATATTCCTCACCCCTTCAGATAACTAAGAACAGCTTCTTCTGAGCGTGTGATACAAAAGCAGATTATTGAAAGTGAACCTCTCCCTTTTCATTTTAAAGTTTGTTTTTCAAAACACAAAGGAATGCAACCAAATCCTCAGATTTTCAGCTTTTTACAGTTATAGATAATAGATTTCTACATGAGTTTTCTGGTTTGTGCTGTCATAAGGGGGGAGAAAGGAAGAAATAATCAGTCCTAGTGCTGCTGTGGTTAATCCAGTTTCCACCAACAGTGAGCAAGCCTAGGACCTGGAAAAATACTTTGGCCTCTGCTTCGCCTCTTTGGTTTTGGAGCATCTCAGCAGACCCCTTCATGGTGAGGAGAGCAGAAATGGTTCCACTGGCATAAGCCTTGGATTTTGGCTTTGAATTGCAAAACATTTGTATGTGCCAAGGAGGATTCCTAGCTTCCTGGCACAGCAGGGTTGAAGTCTCAAGATTCACCTCCTGGCATGTTCTTAAAGATGGTTTTAGCTTCAGGGTACAGACAGCCCACGCTGAATTATTCACTGTCTCACAGATTAGCTGGGAGAAGCCTTTGACAATATCTATCAATTCCATGCCTATAAAAATGGATAATAATATGTTTCCTAACTTGAAGGCACTACCTGTCACACATGCTCATATTGGGCAGATGGTAGAAATATCTTGAGTACTGTTTTTTGTTTGCTAAATTCCAAGCCTGCTATTTTAATGCAATTTTTGATATTTTGCTCTCTGGCAATTTAGGATCTAATGCAGGTTTTTTGCAGAAAAATGAGAACTGTGAAACAGCATCCTTTCCATGTGCTCAGGTGGACAGTGCCCACTGAATGTGCTGGAGGAGCATCCTGCTGTTCAGGAGCAGGAGGGGACAGTCAGTCTAAATCTAATCCTCAGTACATGAGACTTGGCAGGTCTGCACCTGCCCAGATTTGTTTCTTTCATTCTAAGGAGGACTTGTGTCTGAAGTTGTTTCTGTACAGGTCATCTCTCTCAGAGTCAATCTTGGTTCTTTTCCAGATCATGTTATCAGCTAAGCTTTGATTGTGGCATCTTAATTAATGGAGACAGAAGGAAATCACCAAGGCTTTCAAATCCCCCTGTGGATTTACAGTGCTTGCAATTAGAAAATTTGTAGTTTTCACTGTAAAATGAACAGATTTTGTAGTATAATAATAACAACTTAGTATGATTCATTGGTATCTTCTGTACCAGAATATATTTGGGCCACTTTCAGTATGAGCTACGTAAGGTAGATCAGAATTTATACAGATTATTTCATCTGAGGATTTCAGGCTGCTTACCAGACATTAATTAATTTTAACTTCACAACACCCTTGAGACTGAATGCTTAACCTCACAGAGATGTTTCTGTTTTTTCTATATTTTGCAAAATATAAGCATACTTAAAACTTATGAGTATTTAAAGAGGTAGATAAAGGAGAAGAAACCCAATACATGATAACCTTACCTGCTAATAAAACAGTTTTCACTCAGGAAAGAGGTAAATTTATTAATAGCAATCAAATCTAACAATGGAAAATTGGTTTTGTTTTTTTCTTATAATTAATTTTAAAATTGCTGTATTTATAATTTGTTACTAGATCAGCAGGAATGCACTATTTACATGTAATAAAATATCCAAGGGTGTGACATGACCTATGTGTATTTTTTAGTAATTAATTAACATGATGTACAATACAAATGAAATTTATTGAATATTTAAAAGGAGCTTTTTAGTTGCAGTTTGAACTAACCTCTTGTTTTGTACATTGACTGTAATTGTATTGTGATTTTTTTGCTTGCATATTAGCATATCAATATCATTAAGAGATACATACTAGCAAAAAATGAGTAATGGAGGAATTGATTTTGAAACAAAGAAAGTTCAAAGTTAAAAGTTGCTACAGAAATGTAAATCAATTAATGTTTTTCATATATCCTGTCTTTAAAGTGGTTTGTACTAGCTTTTGAAAGTTGTGCTTGGATCAGCCACACTGGGGAAATTATTATGCTCTGCTATGTACTTGAGGAAACAAAGGTAAAGGAAGAAAGTGGGATGAAATCAGAAATGATGCAGGAACTGAGGTGAATAAATCTGTGCTGGCAGCTGAAGGGCAGAAGCTTTGGAAAGGCTTTGGCTGCTGCACAAGCAGAGGAGTGAAACAACCATTAGAGTCTCAGGGACAGAGTTTTTGCAGAAGAGTTGGCATTGATTTTTCAGTCTAGGAAGCGTTAGGGTTGGCAGGTTAGGAGCACAACCACAGTGGGAGTGGACAATCAGCATTAGGAAATCTGGATCTTCAGCTTGTACAAAAAAGCCCCAAAGACAAATGCAATTTGAAGTGTTTAAAACATGTTTGTTGGTTTCAGAGGCTCTTTGCTGAGAGACATCATTGCTCTCTCATCATGGGCTTCACCCATCATAAGAAAGGAAGAGTCTAGATTTTATTCCATTAGGATTAATACATTTTTCTCCTTACTTCTCTCTATTGCCATCACAACACATTTCCCTTAGTTTGATTGGGTTTTTTTATTTTACCTCAGTCTTTTTCTCAGCTGCTTTCTAGTAGGAGGGAGAAATACCTCATTTTTTACACAGCCTTTCATTTGCAAGAGCTCCTGAAGTTACACCAATGCACCACTGCTCATTCCCCCAGGGGGCATTGGTCTGGCTGTGTACTCCATGCTGTTCTTGTGCTGTTTATAAGTAACCTAGCAAACTGGCATTAGTGCCAAACTGGTTTTAATATTGACATTATTTCCTTGTGAGGTCAAATTGATAAACTGAGCAGTGAGCATTGAGTAGTTTGGGCTTGTTCCACCTGCAAACTGCCAGGTTGGATTCATGAGCAGCATGTGTTCTGCATGCTCCACACAGCCTGTCAGCTGCCAGGAACCCCTGACTGGATGTGAAGGTCTGGGATGTGCTTTATGAGTACTTTGTCTGTGGGCAACATTTTCTGGATGTGCAGAATGATGTGACCCAGACTATTTCAGCACTGGACTTGTCTAAACCAAGGTGTAAAATCTTCTTTAAGGAATATATTGTGAAAGGTGAATAACTGCACTCAGAATTCCTATGCTGACAGTTGCTTGTCTTTTCTTTTAAAGATAAAACAATCAAATTGTGGAAAATTACTGAAAGAGATAAGAGACCGGAGGGGTACAACTTAAAAGATGAAGAAGGAAAGCTTAAAGATCTTTCTACAGTAACATCACTGCAGGTAAGCTTCTGTCCATGTCCAAAATTCAGTTGTTTCTGTATGAAAAAGGTAGTGCTAAGTCCGTAAAAGATTTAATACGTACGTAATGTTAAGTATTTATAGGATAATTCTAACTGAAGCTTTAGCTGACTGCTAACTGTATTGAATCTGCCACATATTTGCAAGTCACAAATGCTTTAAGATATACTGACCAAAATAAGTATTTTTGAGAGTTTATGTTGGTTTTATTTTTCCTGATAAAATTCTCTTATTGTGATTTAATGTGCTTTCATAAAAGGTTCTTTAACCTGTGGTGCTGGAAGCATTTTATTTGTAATTAATTTTGAAGAGGGTTCTTGACACATTCAGAGCAACTGAGTTAAAGACAGTACACCAAATTTCAGTTTCATCGTTTTTTTGGTTTTATAAAAAAATATTTTAAGAGTGGGATTTGCAGTAGTCTGTGGTCTGGTAAACCTGAGAATCTGCATTGCTGAAAAGATGCAGTCATGGAACTCATATAAGCATATGTGATTGTAGAATCATTTAGTTTGGAAAAGACTGTTGAGATCAAGTCCAACCATGAACCCAGCACTGCCATACTCAATAAACCAGGTCCCCAGGTGCCACTTCTACACATCTTTTAAATACCTCCAGCTATGCTGACTCAACCACTTCCCTGGGCAGCCCCTTCCAGTGCTTGACAAAAATTTCAGTGAACAAATCTTTCCTAATATCCAATTATAATATAATAACCGATATAATCAAATTAAAATATAATAAACTTCCAAGTGCAACTTAAAGCCATTTAGTTTTCTCCTGTCACTTGTTTCTTGGAGAGGAGAACCATCATCCACATGTTAATGTAGATTTTTGCTCTCAGACTTTTTTGGCTGAATTCACTCCAGGTGTTTTGGCAAATGAAAGTGGCTAAAGGTTAGAGCTGGACGGCTATGTTGTAAACACTAGTATGTCTTTATTACTGAAAACAAAACAACCCAACAAGTCTGTTGGGGGAAAAAAGCTTCTATAATGTAAATATGACTACATTAATGGAATATTTATCTATTCTGTATGATTAGGCAAACAATACTATTCCAGATTGCTTATAGTCTGAGAATTCTCTGTAAACTCAGCTTCCTCTTGAGGGGAAATGGAGAGGCAGGTCCTGATCTCTTCTCTGGGGTGACAGTGACAGGACAGGGAATGGCCTGAAGTTGTGTCAGAGGAGGTTTAGGTTGGATATCAGGTAAAGGTTCTTCACCCAGAGGGTGGTTGGGCACTGGAGCAGCTCCCCAGGAAAATGATCACAGCACCAAGCCTGGAAGAGTTCAAGAAACATTTGAACTCTGCTCTCAGGCACATGGTGTGGTTCTTGGGGATGGTGCTGTTCAGGGAGTTGAACTCTGTGATCCTTGTGGGTCCCTTCCAACTTGACATATTCTGTGATTCTGTAATTCAAAAGTTGAGTTTTGTTTTGTTCCTTGAGTAGAAAGTGAAACTCAAATATTTCAAACTCAAACTCTGTTTTCCTCTTTTAGACTACCTTGTGGGTTGATGTATGATAGATTGTTTCTGATGCATGTTCAACAACATGGAATAGTCCCAGTCATGGACCACAGCTTTACATTGTTTAATGCTTTATTGATAGGAAAAAAATTGAGTGTCTTCTTATTGAAGCATGACTTTGAAGTGACACACAGGGAGGTAATGAGGGCACATTGACAAGTGATAATCTGTGATATTGGCTTTTCGGGGGTACATGTGTATGTACAGTATGTCGCGTTGGCTTTGTTTTGCAAGCCTTTATTTATTATGTTTCTCTGAGATTACAGCCTTTTCTCCATGTGAGATTTTTGAAAGAGAAAAATCAAGTAGCAAAAGAAATAGAGTTAAGTGATTCATAACTGAGGGCAAACCCTTTGGCAAAAGCAAAATATGAGTGCTTCACTGCTTGACAGAGCCTTCTGCACATGTGAGCCAGTAGGTCGTGCAGTGGGACTGACCAGTCCCTCCCTTCCCACAGTCCGGGTTTTCCATCACTCTGCCTGCCTCTCTGGTCTCTCCTTTCTTGCTTAGCAAGGAAGGCCTTGCCCAGCAGTTAATCCATGGGGAAGTTCAGCTTGTGTACATTGTCAAGAAGGTTTATAATATCACGGTCTTTGAATGCTTTCTCTCTATTGGAATTCTCATCATCCTAAGTGGTATTTCAAGTCTTACTCTCTCTCTGGTTTGTGTTTTTTTTTTTTTTTTTTTTTTTTGTTTTGTTTTTGTTTTTGTTTTTTTTTTTGGCAGGTGCCTGTATTGAAACCCATGGATTTGATGGTGGAAGTCACTCCCAGGAGAATCTTTGCTAATGGTCACACCTATCATGTCAACTCAATATCCGTCAACAGTGACTGTGAGACGTACATGTCAGCGGATGATCTGAGGATTAACCTCTGGCATTTAGCTATCACAGATAGGAGCTTCAGTATCCTTTATTGTGATTCCTTGCTCAGTGTTCATGTTATTAGTGGGCTTAACAGGACTATTTTAAAATATTTTTCTGCAGGTTTTAAAATATACTTTTACTTACCAGAATCCCTGCAGCATTTGTAAAGAAAATGTTGGGATATTGTAAGAGACAGCTAAGAGATTGAAAAAATCAGGGAATTTTATATAAAAAATAATGGTGTTGGTTAAAGACATTTAAATAGGAAACAAATGCCAGCTGAATGGTAACTATCCACCTGACTAGAATACTCTGTACTGTCATATCCTGAAGACATTTCATGCTGAGCTATTGCACCTTGTTTTGCTGCAAGGTCAGTCCTTACCCTGCCCCTGCCCCCCATTCTCCATCATCCTGCTTTCCACAGCCCTGATGCCCGAGGTGCACAGTTTGGGGGTGAGGCTCAGCTGCTTTGTGTGAGTTGTATCTGTGATTAATGCAGGCATTGATGTTTCGAGTGCTGGTGTTATCCTGGAAGCTCCGTTGTGGAATCATTCTGGCCATCTGTGAGGCTGCCCCTTGCACTACAACCGGGTGTCTTGGAGGGGGAGCAAAAGAGAATGTAACCAAGAAAAGTGATTCTCTGTGTTTTGCAGAACATAAATAGACTGGTAAGAAGAGAAATAGGTTATGGGGCCAGGTCAGAATGTTGTATTCCTTTGGTGATTTCTTTTTGAGTGCATCAAAAGGAGCCAGAAGAATATGTCTCTGTGGGTTTATATGAGGGGCTATCAGATGTCAAAGTGAAGTTGTCCTGTTGGGGTAGATTTCCTCAGAGAGGGCACCAATGTGATGGGGTGTTCTCCCTGTCTCTGGTGATTGTATTTCTTCCTTTGTGGGCCAGATCATCTTTGAAATTCAACCCATCCTTTGCTAATGTCACAGGAAACAATGGTCTTTAAATCAAGCAACACTTAATGTCCTTAAAGAATTACCTTTGCAGGGTCAAGTGACAGGTGCCCTTACCCTGGCGATTGTATATCTGAATATCTATCTCCTCAATTTGTTTCCAAACTCATAGTGCTTTTCTGTCCTTCACCCATATAGATTAAGCAAGCTTAATAGATTCCCTCCTTAATATGACTGTTTATTTAGGAACAATTTTTACGTGGTACTTCAAAGCCCACCTATGTCTGTCTTAATATCCAAGCATCCGTACTTTCATTCTTTAGTAAGATAAGACAGATCATAATTATTTGCCAGTACAGCTGTTTGGAGTAGCAGTGTGGCTCTGACAGTGTCCTCACAGCAGATTCACCCTCCAGACTTCTCTCTGTCCTGGACACTTTTGTGTGTGACTCTGCTGTGTGTTCTCCTCTGCTGTGTGTCCTCCTCTTGTAAGGCAGAGCAGTGGATCAGGCCAAGCACAGTAACCTCTGTATGCCTGTGTGTGATCACCAGATCACATTCCAGAATGCTTATGCAAGATAAAGCTTTGCCTTTGCCAATTCCTTTTATTGTATTAAAGCTCTTTAATAATCTATGGATTGCCAAGACAAATGTTCTTGAAAAGTTTAAAAAACCAAGTAAACAGTTATTATTATAGTTCATGAAGACAACATGAATTATTAGTGCCATTTGCCACACTAAGAGCTTACTGACAGAAATATCAGCAGTAAGTGAATAGCTGTGTGGACCTTGTTTCAAGCATTATATCACTCCTGTGGTTGAGTGTTGGGGAAGATGAAAAGTTGAGTATGTACTGATAAAATGTCTTTGAAGGTTTCTGATTGATTCATGGATTTGGCTCTTAAAACATGGTAAAGTTTATAGTGACACACTCATTTTCTGAGTATTTTCTAAGAATGATCATGAGAGGGAAATTAAGAGTGTGTTTTTGAGTTTTAGGATAGGAAACTTTTCCTGTGTCTGAGGCAGTGGCTTTGGGATACTTGGATTTCTGTCTTGGATTGGGATACAGATATTGCTGCTTCTTTTGCACTTGAATGAAAATCTGCGAGGACTGTGATGAGAGAGTTCAAGCAGTGACAGGAGATAACACTAGGTAATGGGATAATCAATTCTAGGGGCAAAATGTTCCGGCTAAGATGCCCATGGTGGCAGCAGGTTGGCTTTTGTGGCTGGATACCTGTATGTATTCAGGAGAGTAGGCTGAGTTAAAGACCCACTGCTGTTTCAGACAGTATAAGCTGTACCTGTCTGTACTCAGTTGTCAAAACCAGGTGATCAGGCAGATTACTTTTACTTAATTCTTTGATAAACAGAAATTTTGACATAGATACTCCAAGAGAAGGTGAGATAATTACAGAATATTGCTCATATTGTGGAATTAACTGGGAGGCCATAACTGAAAGAAGGGGATGAGTAAGTTAAACTTGCATCAGTCTCCTGACAGGGATCTTTTTGTCCATACAGAGCCCTGTACATCTTGTAAAATGGCAGGGATGTGTTTTTCCATGGATAACAATATCTGTCCCTGAAACTGCATTTTTGCCCTACAGAAAAACAACTTACATAAAAATCTCCTGGAAGCAGATGAGTTTCTGGTAAAATCAGTGGGTGTGCCAGTTGCAATTAAGACTAGACATATTAAGGTGAAAAAATTCTGCCAAGCAAACAGTTTAAATTATAAATGAATGTTGCTGGGCTTGGTGCCTTCTGTAACACATTTATGGGGATAGGCAGGAGGAGGCTGAGGCTGTTTTAAAAATGCTTGTTTCACATCTTTTTACTGAATGCAAATGGGAAATGAAGCATCTTGCTGTTTTACATTCAAGGCTTGATTCCTTGAAATGCATGTTTAAAACAGTAAATAGAAAACATTTTGGTTTGAAGTGGATTTTCTTAATAAGGGATCTGGCAGGGATGAGTATTTGTCTTTCGATTTTCCCTCAGAGGCAGCCCTGCTACAATATAATGGCCTACAGTCTGTTTGCCCAAGAGGCTGGTTGTGACAATGACACAAACAGCAAATACAGTGGTAGAGTTTCTGGACATTCACTTCATGTCTGAACATCTTTACAAACTGCATGAGAAATGCTAGAGAAAAGACTGAATGAGCAGCAGTATGTTTAGGTATTTTACAAGTAAAATACTTCGCCCTGCAGAATTTAATTTAAGAACAGTTTGGTTATGATCACAGTTTTAACAGTTTTACAAATCACTGATAATTTTTCATTTCTTTGAAAATACAGAACAATGGAGATCTTAAAGTAATTCTCTTTCTGTAGTCTTTGGGAAAATGTTTTAAATCAGCTTTGCAGAATTTGACCAGAATATTTACTTTAGGTAAAGCCTTAGGCTGGTAAATTACAACTAGTGCTTTTCTGGTTTGCTTTTGTATTAGTGCAAGCATTAGATGGGGTGAAAAGCGGACAAGTGAGTTTATGCTATGCCTGTGTAAATTTAATGAGGAGTATGCAAGACTTCTTTACATTGCTTCCCACTTGGAAATGGATCTGCTCTGTATTGTTTGGGCAGGAGGAGGCAAGGGAGAGGAGGAGGTGGGAGAAAAGGAGGGGGGAAGATTAGCCTGGTAAATAATTGCACATACTAGTATTTTCTTCAATAAAAGGTTTTAATGTGTTTGCTTGTGTTGGGGAGAGCGAGAGTCAGTGACCTTAATTAGGAATGATATTCTGCACTGGAAAAGAAGTAAGGTAAGGGTTGCTGTATTTGTTAATGTTTGGTCTGAAATGGCTTAGCAGTGTTGCCCATAGCTTAAGTCTTTAGATAGTCATCTTGGGTGAAATGAATGAGAAAAAAGGACTGCCAGGAGCATACTGATAAGGCTTACTTGCCATTAGCAGCAATCTTTGGACTATCTAGCTGCACTAAATATTCTTTATGAGAATGTATTTGGATTGCTCACAGAACTATGTAGCTCATAGCACTTGAACTCCCTTCATTTCCTGGTAGCACACTATTTCACTCTAGAGGCTGTCATGGCATTGCTATGGAAACAGCATTGCTGTTTCCAGCATGTGCTCATCTTGAGACTCATCTTGACTAAAATACTCATTTCTCAGTCAGATCAATATAGTCCAGGGTTATCCTGTTTTAATAAAAAATTCCTTCTTCTCTGTCCCAAAAGGGTTAAGCTAATTAGCAAATCACCATAGGGCCTTCTTGCAGTCTAATGTATTCTGGTATTTGAGGCATATCTTGGATAGTCAGTTTGTTAGGCACCATATCTTGGGAAAATGAATTTACTTAAGAAGTAAACAACAGGAAAAAATAGAAAACCCTAAAATAACATGGTACATTGATGGAGGCCAAGTTTGTGGCAGCTTACTGTGCATCTGAATGTAATGCATATATAGGGAAAATACAGAGCTCTGGGAGCAGCCTAGGCTGGGGGAAATAGCCAGCCTTACACAATCCCTGTACCTGTCTCAGTGCTCAGTATGTGAAAGCTAAACTGAAGCAGATCTGCAGTACTGTCTTGTTATTTGTGGAGGAAGTTTATACCCTTGAGTGAGATAAGGCTGTTTGTGTAAAAATGCCTGAGCCAGGATGACTGTGCACAAGGTGTGTGCACAAGGATGCCTTTTCTGTGCCCTCAAAAGTGTGTCTGTACTGTGTGAGAAACTGCTGCCACCCCCACCCACTGCACTGATTTCCTACAGAACACACCTTCTGTTTGGGACATGGCAGATCTTACTTCTCTTTTGGGAGCTCTGTCTAAGCCATGTTAGCACCTCCTATTCTGCCAAGAAGAGTGTGTCAATCTCCATCAGGTATTTAAAAGGTGAATGTTATACCGTGGAGTCATATTCCAGCTGAGTTGCTACCAGCAACATTTGAGTAGCTTTTCCTCAAATTTCTGTTCTTTTGTTCTTTACTTCCTAGAGTCTCTCCCTCGTGCACATGCACTGTGTCTCTCTCTCTCTGGTAAAGGAGAATGAAGATGCCTGCAATGCTAAAATCAGATCTGTAAGTTAGAGGATTGCAGAGGTGCCATGTACACTGATCCCATAGCTTGGAGAGCTCTCTGATTCTAACTCTTGAGAAAGGATTGCTTTGCCTTTGTCATTAAAACACTCCTATGTGAACAATTGAAGGGAGAAAAAGCTTTTTTAATGAGCTGATTAGATTCTGGGCTAATCAGATTCCCTTGCTAGACTCCACGTTTTCAGAACAGAATTCTGTCTAGTAAAAGAGTCTTCTACTAAGAGTTGGCAGTGGCAAACCCAAAGATACCTGACTTATAGTCCTTAGGCCTTGTAGAACCTTGTCTTTCCTACGAATTTTCCATTTATGTTACTCTTATCTGAAGCAATGGAAAAGTTTTTCATGAGAAAAATTACTATAGTAGAGGGAGATTGATTGTTACCCATTTAGCAACAATGGCAGGTTGTTTATATTTCAGGTTGTTTTAAAGCGATCTGATTCTCTAAGCTCTGCAAAATGGCAGGTTCCATTGAATTTGCCTTTTAACTTTTGGGTTTGAGATCTTTTCAGCTTATTAAAAATAAATTATTTTGAAATTGCCTATGAAACTACAGATACCAAATCACCTGGTAATTTGAGGATCATTTACACTGGTGTAGTTCTGTAATAACTTTTGCTAAGATATAATTAAGAGATTAGCAGCAGGTGCTGTAGTACTTATATAGGTTTTCTTCCTAATGCTTGTTATTTCTGTGTCAGCAAAGGTATGTATGAGGAGCAGCAGGTCATAAATCATATACTGAGGCTTAGGATAGGAACAAACTCCAACATAAAGCTCCATAAAGTGCTGCTGATGGGACCACAGCAAAGTGCTATATAGATATGATGGTGTTAAGGGTACTTAAAGGAATTCTTGAAATAATGTCAAATAGGCCCTTATTTTTGGAAAGATTCTTTTAATTAAATAAGCGGAAAGCATAAGCAATTCAGATCATCTCCAGAGCTGGACACAGCACTCCAGGTGGAGTCTCACCAGAGTGGAGTAGTGGGCAGAATCCCCTCCCGTGGCCTGCTGCCCGCACTGCTTTCGGTGCAGTCCAGGCCACAGTTGGTTCCTGGGCTGTGAGTGCATCCAGCCTCTCAGCCAGCAGCATCCCCAAGTCCTTCTCACAGGGCTGCTCTCGATCCCTTCATCCCCCAGCCTGAGCTGACACCAGGGCTTGCCCTGACGCAGGTGCAGCACCTTGTACTTGGTACTGTCAAACCTCATGAGATTCTCTTGGGCCCCCTTCTTGAGCTTGTCCAGGTCCCTCTACATGTTAGCAAAAATGCAGCAGGGATTCTTTTATTAAAACCACACAGGAAATGGTTTTAGTGTCAGTCTAGGGGTGAAATTAGTAAATAGGTAATGGTAATAGGTAAATAGTATGTGTAACTGTAAGTTGTCGTCTTCACTGAACTGCATAGAATCCCCATAGTAAACGGAGCCTTTCATGAACTCTCAGTAGACTAATTTGTAAGAAAAATTCTGTGTGTCCCCAGTGCAAAGTACCAAGAGAGATCTGCATTTCTAGGATCACTTAAATGACTTTGCCTAGTAGGCACTAATGTAGATACAGCTTCTAAAAAAGGCACTGAATTGTCTTCTGCTTCTGTTGAGGTAAAACTACATCCAGTTCAGATACAATATTATTTCTGATGTGGTCATCGTTATTTAGAATATCTTAATTGAGTACAGCTTTTAAGCTTTTCAGAGTAAGAAGGGTTGTGTTTTGATATGTGAGCTTGTGCAAATTGCAGTCTTTATAACTGGCTGTGTAATTCAAATACTAGATTATAATTACACCAGTAAGGCTGTGTGAACGGGCACTATAATCTGCTCCTTGCAAATTATTAGTTTTCAAGAAGTCCAGAGAAGTCTCAGCATCTTTTAGGAGATCTCTTAAGGATCTGTAAGTTCAGATTTAGGGAGCTCTGAAAACCATGACTGAATCTGCAGAAGTGGTCTTTCAATACTTAGTTTGGTTTTGCTTCTTGCCAGAGGACACTTTGTGATCCCTGTCAGAAACAATTGCTTTTAACTATTCTGATTACCTTAAATTGACTCCTTTCTTAGGAATTTGACTGTCAGCCAGTCAGAGAGAATTGGATGACAGAGCATGACTGATGGCCAAAGGAGCAATATCAGAGCTAGTTAAGCAGTATCTTAGCATTGAATCCCTGAGTGAGATCCTCCTGGCCATACAGCTGAAATGTGTATTGCAGTGAAAGCAAACAGTGCATGGCTGGAGTGTATGATACCAGTGTCATCAGGGCATGGGATGGCATGATGGAAATATTCCCTATCTAGCCATCCTCCAAAATAAATAATTTGAAAGAGTTGAATCTGGCTGTGAAAAACTAATTACAGCTGAGGCCTTTGCATTCTTGGCAATGACCAGTCTCTTCCTTTTTCCACACTTGCTTTTGAGAACGTCAATTTAAGGTGATTTGAGCATAGCTATAACCTTGGATAATTACTGCAATGTAGATTTATTGTTTAATAGAAATATTAATTTTTTTAATCAGAATACATCATTTTCTCACTTATCACTCCTGTCCATACACTACTTGAGGTATGTGATTACGTTATTCTTTTAATGGATCTCTTTATCTAGCCCTCTGTCTTCTCTAACCCAGTTGTCCCCAGATAGACACCCATAACTGTGATTTCATTTCTGCAGAGGTAAGGAAAAACATAGCCTGAGGTATTAGAATAATCTTGCTTTTCGAAAACGTATAGTGAATTCTAAAAAGGAAAAATATAATTGACTGGAGTTGTAGCAAATGATAGAGAGTAGTGTGAAATTCTGAGCCCATAAAAACCATTTCATTTAATAGTGCATTAAAGAACACAACTGAGATTTTACTGAATTCTTGTGTTTGTAGAGCAATCTAGGCAATGTGACTCTAGGAGATACTTAAAATTTTACAACAGGTGCAAAGATGTCTTTTCACAGATCTCCATAGAGCCAACTGCTTTCCAGTGTAATAGGGACGGCAGCAAAAAGTCACTGTTTTGTATCAGGAATGCTCTTTGAAATATCATTATCTCAACCTTTCTCAAGTTTATTGGTATGGAAGACAGGAAGAGCATATAATAGAGCTGAAATGAATGTTAGCATCAACCACCGGATTTCCTTTTTCACCAATTTTCAGGTGTTATCCAGAATCTGAGATCCTTAGCAGAGGGGACTTGGGAACTATGTAAAAGAATATTAAATTACAGATAAAGGGTCATGCCATGGAACTGATCCTCATCTAAGTAGCACTCGTATTTTAGTGTAATGTGACTGCAGTCAATGAAGTTATTCTTGTGGAAGTGGGTAACAGGATTCAGTCCAAGATTTATTGTCTTAACTTAATTTTATTTCTTCAGCTGATGAGTTTTAATCAGTGTGTTGTCATTGTAGAAGCTTTTAAATTGCATGCTTCTGTTTCCCTCTGGATTAATTTCTCACTGAAGCTTTTTGAAAATGAGCCATTCTCTGTTGTCACAGGTGCAGTCAGTGTATCCAACTTGAAAAATGTGTATTATGAATTTATTGAAAGTTAGACAAAAAACCCCATTTACATACTTCTAGGTACAATTATATGAAAAGATAATGTATAAATAATTTAATCAGCTCTGCCAGAGGGGAGAATTCTCTTAAATGAGTCTAATTATTCTAATTCCCATGCGAGTTTGGACTTGAAATTAACCTTGCAAACCACAGTCTTTCTCAGAGTATTAACATAAAAAGAAGAAAATATAACTTGTTTTGCTCATTAGCTAAAAAAATCTTTAGCTTGAAGAGTACTCATACAAAGACAGATGTCACAAAAATGCTTATGGGGTCATCTCAGGTATTGTGTCAAGCTTGAAGTCTGTACCTGTGTGTTTTGTGTGAGCTGTCAGAACCTGAGACTATGGAAGCTTTTCTCACTATCAAAAGAGCTGGGACACTCTCATTAATGCACACATTATTTTGTGTTGCAGTAATACACATGGGTAAGGACTGCACATGAAATTGCGATAGTTTGCACCTTTGGAATAGAAATGCTCTGTAAATAAAGGCCATATTAACTTTCACAAAGTTATAGCACTAGTCTTAAGAGTAAGTTGATTTTGACTGTTGTCATACTGCATGCCGATGGGCATTTTTGAAAATCCTTTCAAGTGAATTAAGCAACCAGATAATGGGTCCTGCCACAAGATTTTATTCAGGTATCTTATGTAACACAGTATAGCCTAATTAAATGTAAATTTTATTAGTGTTTTTAAAGTAACTATTTTTCAGAATTATCTGTCTATTTTTGAAGATAGTTTTATTCCACTACTTCCATAACAAGCATGCAGGGAAGGGGAGAGATTTATGCTCTGAAAGACACTTCTAGCTAGCTAAAGTTTGCAAAAATGTATAATTTGTGACTCAAATTGAAAAATCAGTAAAAATATGGAATTTCTCCAGCCTAGTGTGGTACAAATACTACTGTATTAGGGTTTTCTGAAATGTATATGAAAGAACAAGTTGCATATTGGGAAAGAAAAATGGCCACCCACATGCTCTAAAGAGTCTATACCCTCCAGCTGGAATTTCTGTGTCTGCATTTATTTAAGAGACAGAGCTTCCTCAGCTGCATGGAATTTTAGTAATTACCAAGAAGAAATTTCTTGATAGGAATTATGTGTTAGCATATAGGTTATTCGCTTAAAAAAGAAAAAAAGAAAAGAAAGACATTTTGTCTCTTATTTCCAAGTTATGTGAGAAAAAATCCCTGGCAATGTTTAAGATGGAGTTTGGGGAATTTTATGTCATATTTCTTTGTACTACCAGGGACTCTATTCAGTAAATTGAGTAGATCCCTCTCAGTTTTCTGTTAAGCATCTAATGTATTTCAGAAAAGGTTTGTGAATGATGACATTATATTGCATTTGTTTATAAATTATCCCTGCCTTATTAATGTTGAATCACTCTTTTCTTGGTATCTTTCCTAGTGTGTAGTGCACAATGCCACTTAACCGTACCCGTAGAACAGCACTGCCTAAGAGAAGCTCAGCCTGGGGACTCAGTAGTGCTCTTCCATTAATAATTTATTTGTACCTGAGGCTCTTCTGGTATTTGTGTTCCAAGTGTTACATTAAGCGTGCCACAGTAGTTTCAGACAAATCATAATCAATTAATATGCAAATATATGAACTAAATATGACTTAGTAATCTGTCAGTGACTGACTGCAGGTGTGTATTTATGAAAGCAGGTCTTCCTCTGTTGATTCATCCACTTAACTTTTCTTTCAGCTGTGTGTACGCAAATGATGATGCCTTTGCTCTTGAAAATTTCAATCTGCATATGGTTGTTGCTAAAGCAGCCGTGTGACTGTGTTTACAGTTGAAAATGCGAGTGTTCTGTTCAAAAAAACAGGACAAAATTCCATTCCTAAATAAATTAAGGTTTTCCAGTGTCTACTTCTAAATTCATTATTCTCTAAGTAATCACTGGTTGCAGTGTGTATGAACAGGCCTATCTGTGATAAAGTTTGGATGTGACCTGCACCATTTAAAATGGTCTCTTTCCTGGTGGTGCTACTCTACAATCCTCTGCTTTCAACACCTGGTCAAATGTTGCAGCTACTCCATAGTCTGTTTCTCTTATGTACTAGAGTAATTTTTCTGCAACTTGCATACTGCAAAGTTTGATGTTTACTGATTTTATGGCAGTAAAAGCAATTTCCTAAAATTTTACTAAGAACATATAAAAGGTGTTGATTCTTTTTTCAAGTAATATTTGTATAATGGAGATTGTGGGCTTTCTTGCTGCTGTCTCTTTTTGTCCTACCAAGATAATAGCAGCGCAAAGTAATTCTGGTGTTGCAAAAATCAGAATGAGATCTCTGAAATTCAGAGTGAGTCTTGGGAGAAAGTTGCAAAAGACATATGTAATAATGAGAATAATAATAACCTCTCAAAACCAATTAATCAAGAAGAGAACTATGTGAATACTGCCATGACTGGACAGCTGCAGGTGGGGAGGAGAGTGGCCACTAGATCAGAATCCAGTCTTGCTGGCTCTTAACCTTTGCCAAGCCTTTGCCACTTCCTGCCTCAGTTTCATTTTCTGTAAAACATTAGCACTAATACTGACTCTACTTTGCTTTAAACCTAATGAATGGAAAGTGTTTCTAATACTGTGTTGAATTTCTTGATATTTGCAGTTCCAAATGAAACTTGAGACAGAAATTCCAGAAGTTTCAGCTTTGGCTCAGAAGTTGGATATTTAGGTTACGTTCTTGAACAACTGTTGTCCCATCATGCTGAGGCTCTCTGGTTTCTATCAGCTGCCAGAAAATCAGTAACATCTGGGTTCCTGAACACATAGAAAGCATCTGAGCGTTCACCTTTGTGATCCTCATGTGTTCTAAACGTTATGGTGTTAGAAGGCAGAAATAGAGAGCAAAACTAGGCGTGACTCTGGCTGGAGCATTGCATACTAGACTGTGAGGAGACATGGACCATCCTGTACTGACAGGGTGTCCTGGTTTAGGGCAAGTTTGAGAGATAACCTCCAAAGGGGCTTCTCTACGAAAGCAGATTCAATTGCCCCCTCCCCCCCAACCGGTTCGGGAGAAAATATCTCCTTGGAGAAAAAGTGGAAAGAAACCTGTTTATTAAACAATAGAACCCAAACAATATTAAACAATAAAACTTCTCACTGCTCCAAAAAAACAAACTCAGAACAGTCCCCTCCCCGGGTTGCAGCTCGGCTCACTCAATCTCTGATCAATCTCTCTGGTGCTGGAAATGCCGCGGCCCAGGCCCAGCCAAGGGGCCTCACGTGGAGCTGTCGGTGCTCTTCTGGGTGTTCAGTCCAGAGCAGGCTTGAACAGATCCAAGAAAAAGGAAAAATCACAGTCCAGGGAACTTCTTTGCCTCAACTAGCTAAAACTAACTAAAAGCAAAAAAAAAGAAAAAGGGAAAAAAGAGGAGCTCTGTCCTGCTGTCTGTACATCCGCAGACAACACAGTC
This sequence comes from Onychostruthus taczanowskii, assembly GCF_017590055.1. Taxonomy (NCBI): domain Eukaryota; kingdom Metazoa; phylum Chordata; class Aves; order Passeriformes; family Passeridae; genus Onychostruthus; species Onychostruthus taczanowskii. The sequence goes on along the minus strand of NW_024499239.1, from coordinate 18,518,278 downwards.
CAGGAGCAGGAATGTGGAGGAGTGAGTGCAGTCTGAAAACAAACTGCGCGCTTCTTCCCTCCCCTCTTCACTCTCTGGAAGAGAGTCTTAAAGGTGTAAAACTTATTATTCAGTATAAACAGAACAAGACGATTGGGGATAAAAGCATCATATAGTCAACCCAGGACACAGGGGTATGCTGAGAATAAATGTGAGGCCATTGCCCAAGAAGCATCATTCCAGCATGCAGACCCCTCATTGCCCACTCTGTACAAAAGTGCACTGCCAGTAATACAGGACGATGTACTGAATATATCATCCTGTCTCTGGGTGAGCTACATCTCGACTTCTTGTTTAGCTAACTTGGCTGAATTCTCTTTTGTGGCTAGTTCTAGCTGAATAGATGGAAAGTTTATTGCTACTGCAGCCTTTTAGCTATGACCATGACTTTTCTTCTACTAACAGCTCTTTCTCATCTAGCTTAGCCTGTAATCCTTGACTTAAGAAACCTTAGAAGTCCACAGAACTGTGTTAACATTACTTAATCTCTTCTTTGTATGCTCTTTGTACATGTTCTTTGTATCGTGAGCAGTCACTTTACTTTATGTTTGCACAGTACCTGACATAATTGGCTATGGTTTGGCCTTCCACATAGAGCTAACAAGCCCCAAAGTGGTTTTTACTCTTTCTGTGTCTCATAATGCTGATATGAGGAAAACTACAAAAGCCTTTGTACTTTTGTAATGGCACTGGCAGAAAGCCTTTGATAAAGACATTTATTTCCAATCAAAATCAAGTAATTTAAATTGGCATTTTCAGCAAATCACTGCCCATGTTAGACTGTTGCCAAAGTTCCCAACTCCAGTATGATGTCTGAAGAATCACTGTTATAAATACCATGGAGTTAAAAATAGAATTGGGCAGACATTGTACAACTTAGTATGGGTCAATATCTTGCATTAACAGGTATTAAGTTCAAGGCAGCTGGGAGGAGCACACACTTATGCAGTTCATGCATTTGTGATCCAGAACAGTCAAATGATACAGAAAATGTAATTGCAACTCTCTGGGCTTCTAATAAAACCCGTACAGTACATGCTTCTAATGAAGCACTGGGCAAATGCCATGCGATGGAAAACATTGACACTGTGGCTATTAGGAGTACTTGGAATATAAATACTCTCTTTGCCTAAGGTAAAACACTAGAATTTGAAGAAAAAGTCACATCTATTAACCTATTGACAGTTCATTTCAGGACCCCTTGACTCTTGGACAGCAAGCCTGAAATACAGAGCTTGAGAAGCTGGACTCTGTCCAATGCTGTCCTTACTGCCAGGTGATGCCTGTTGTAGAATTGTCATTCAACAGTGAAACCATACAGTGTATCTGTAAGAAATGGGAAGAAAGAAGTGAGTTGATGCTTATTTTAAAAGTTAAGGCTTGCTTCTTTCGTTGATAATAAGATTGATGTTGTCACATCATGATGGTGTCAAGCACACTGAGGCCTAACGTACCCAGCCTGGAAGAAAACTGGAGCCATTTGGAATTTGTTTTCTCAACTGGCACATGGTGTAGGAATGCTATAACTGTCATGTAGGAAGTGTAAAACTGGTAGAGCTTGATTTGTAGGCATCACAGTTCCCTCCTTGTAATGAAAATAGCACGCACTAAATGACTAGCAGGGGAAACCACTCAGAGAAATGCGTATATTAAAAGTGTAGAGCCCCAGCAGGACCACAGTAATCAATTACTCTAAACTCAAGCCCTGGCAGCTTCCATGAATTGCTATTGATTTCAGCTGCTAGTCAGTGAATCTTTCTTGGGCTAGGCTGAAATGTAGGTGTGAGATGCAGACAAAATTAGTAACCTGAACAAACCTCAGTGGAAAACACAGGGAACTGCCAGGTTTGGTAAGATATGTTATGCTGAAGGTTATTTTTTGAAACTGCTTAAATTTGCAAAAAGCTAAGTCCCACGCAGAGATAAAAATGAAGTGTCGTATCAGCATATATTGAAATAAGAAGAGAGTTTTGTTTTTCTTGTGAAGTTATTATGGAAAATTTTGTCTGGCTTTCTAAAGAAAGCCTCTCCTCCTTCACTGCAGTTGAATAAAGGGGGGGGGGGGGGGGGGGGAATTTGTGTGTGGAAAAAATAGTTTCAAATTTGCACATCAAAAGGAGGCCACGTCTGCTATCAGGAAAATTAATAAGAATTAAGACCCTTTCAAGAGCTGTGCAGCCCAGTTTTTGAAATGGAACCAATTAAAAATATTCTGGAGCTGGGAAGGCTCTCGTGGCTCGGTCCAGGCTGAATAGGCCTTTCATTGATGAAGGGGGGGGGGGGGGGGGGCAAGTAATTTATTTTCTTGAGCCTTCTTCTGACCATAGAAACTATTTCTTTCTTACAGTTAACCCACAAGTCATTTAAAATTATTCCAAAATAGTGATAGAATCCTTTAATCCTTTATATGCCATAGGTTGTGAGCTACAAATTCGTTCTCTACAAAATTCAGTTTCTTGTAGAATTCCTTGATGGTTTCAAGAAGACGAAGCAGCTATTTCTTTATGCATACTGTTCACTTCAAAGGGAATTTAATCTGTTTTGAGGAGGCTGCTATGTTTCCATTATCTTACAAGGAAACTTATTCTGGGACCTTTTTTGCTCACCAGGAACTCTCTGTATTTTCCACATTCTCATTATACATGTTTTGGCATGAGCATAAAGCAGGCATGCTCATTTATATTCTGGCTGATCAAGAGGACAAGTCTGATTAATATGAATTTTGGATCAAGGTGAGGGTCATCTTTGTAACCTGCAATAAAAGAAACTTTCTGGAGGGACTTCTCCCAGAGGGGAATATTTCTGTTAGATCAGTGGCCCAGAGGCAATGTAACAAATTTCCTTCCTCCTGTTATCCTCATTTTGCTATCAGCTGCACAGCAGCTGCACACAATACTGGATTAGAACTAAACATACCATATAACTGAATTGTGTACTCAGATCACATTCCTCACACTGCATATCATTGCAGGTTGTTAATCATGCCTTTCCTTATGCTCTTTCCTTTTCCCTCTCTTAGAGTTTTTCTTCTCTCCCCCTCCCCCTCCCTCAGATTTTCCCCAAAGCCTCCTTGCAGCCAGGCCCTGCCCTGCTCACTCTCCTTTGTTATACTTCTCTTCTTGAATACTTGGGGAAGGCAACTCAGCCAAAGTTAAGGCTACATTGGCCTTAGAGCAGCTTTGTTGCCTTTCCCAAAATTGCCTTTCCTGGTCTTGTAGCTCTACTAGCCCAACTGTCAGAACATCATCTCTCACCGTTGTAGTTGCCAAGTGTACTCAGCCTTTTGTTTCCATTTATTTATTTTATTTCCATTTATACAACCTTTTATTTCCATTTTGCTGTGGAGAGCATCTATAAAGTCTGCTGGCCTCTTCCTAACTTTATCCTGTTCCATGGAGCCAAGTAGTAGAAGACAGGTCTGATATGTAAGATAGCAAATAGTTAAGGGGGAAGGATGTGTTCTCTTTTTTGCAAGCAAGAAGATATTTTCCATTCCTTCTTCGAATGTTAGTGAATTAAAGACTGCCAATGTGTTCTAGCCCATCACTGGTGAGGTGCAAGTTCAACCTTTCCTTAGTGCAAGTATACCAGGGATCAAAATGCCTTGTTCTTGTCAAGCATGTGTGGGAGCCAGAGCAATATGAAGATCTTTTGCATTTTCTTAGGGGAAATTTCTACCCTGTTAAGGCACAGAAACACTGACCTTTTTAGGACAACAGAATTATATCTTAAGCATGCTGCCAGTGGTGAACTGAACTCTCTGTTCCTTCTGTCTTAGATGCCTTTGGTCCTAGGTGTTTTTTTCATACTCTGAAAATGAAGCAGATCACATGTGGTACAACAAGAGTCAGATGTAACTGGTAATTCAGAGGTGAGTGCAGTGGGGGAGAAGGACAGTGTCTCACTCAAGAGCCCTCCATAAGATCTGATTGCAGGGGAAGGCAGTAGTGTGGGAGACAACTACAGATCTGTGCTATTACCATAGTTTTCTCTTTAGCAGTGGGATTTTCATTTAATCAGTTTCTGCCAGATTCCCTCTGTTTCATGCTTTTCAAGTTCACCAAAGGCCCTGCTTCTGAAGCACACTGTCTGGTCCAGTTTTTTTAAATTTTATTATTTTTTCCTGCCTTGCAATACTATGCTTAAAAGGAAGACAAGACACAAAGGGAAGATAGAAAATAGAAATGAGAAATGTCTCATGGGAGATGCTTGCCCTTACCGTTTCATGCTAGTTTAAATACAGTTCCCACACATCACATGTCAAGCTGTACTTGATTGTTTTCAAATAGATGGCAGAAATCATGAGAGGAGAAAAATGTTCTTTTGTGTAACATATTCTTCTTTTGATATATTGGGTTCTGTAGCTGTCAAAACAAAGGCTGTTTTTCCATCTATTATTACAAATGCATTTGGGGTAAATCTCATCTGCAAATCTCTAGTCCCTTGGTTGTTTACTTCAATACATTGTTACTGTTTTAATTTTTCTAAATCTAGTGAAATGATGAATTTTCATTTTTGCTATGATCTTCAGTAGGCAAATGAGGTTATTACTCAGTGGAGATTTAGATCACATCTGGAAATGCAGTTTGTTTCAAGTATTTTCTGCTTTTCTGGCAAGAGGATGGAATATTTAATTTCATTATTCGGCATAGGTTTATTCATTTTACACAATGAAAGGAAATTCATCAATAGTGTCTTCAGCATCCAGAAAAATGATACTTGCCATGACTGTTTCATATACTCCATTTATATTTTATATCTTTCTCATCACTCAGCAATTATTCACCTCTCTGTTGAGAGGTAAATTTCTTCTATTGAGTAACCATAATTTCTCTGAACTCCACAAAGCAATTCAATCCCTGAAAGCAACTGCTTTTACTTAAAGGTGTTTCTTGAGACAAATTCACCAAATACACGTAACTGAATAAAGGTTATTTTTTTATGTTGATTTTCAGGATTATTTAGTGATGCTTTATAAAAGAGGTAAATCAGTGTTTCTACATCTTAACATTCATTACACTTTTATTAATCATGATGGATTCTTGGAGATGGATGCAAATGTGATAGTACAAGTAAGTAGGAATGCAGTTAAAATGCAACATTAATTCATTCCCAGTTGTTATTAAATGTCACAAGATATTAATAGTTTTGCTGATATTTTCCTTTCTAAACCACATGGGGAAAAAAAGAAAAAAAAACCCAAAACCACAACAGTGTGATATATGCACAGTCATCAAGATAATTATCTCTGAATCTTTTGTACTATTTCACTGTAGTGTTCCAGACCTATATTTTTGGGAAAGATCAAAGTATGGTGTGTTAAGGGGGTGATAGACTGTATCCCATTCCCACAGAAATCAATCAAAGGTCTTTGATTGGTCTTCCGTTTGGGAAGTGGTCACAGTGGGAACAGAAAGAGGCTTAGTACCGTGATACATGATTTCTCCCACCATCAATAAAACAGATTTTCTCATTTATCTTATCCTCTGTGATGTTTAAATTTTGAACCTCAGCTGATTCAAATTTTATGTTCAGGGAATCCAGGCACTGAGATGATTTGTGTTTAGGGCCCTGCACTGGGACTCAGTAGATCTGGGTTTGTTCTGTCATGCACTTCCCAAGTGATCTTATGCAAATCCTTTATTGCTTCTCGCACAAACTCATCAGTAAAATCGGGTAATGTTACTCTTCTTGTTTGAAGGATTTGTGAACATTTGGATGACTTATCTGCAGCAGATTGCTGAGGGCCATTTGAAAATGCACAATCTTATTTAAATGTACTGCTTTACATATGTATATATCCATCTTTCATTTTATGCTTGTGTATCTATTGCTTTCTTCCAGCCCCCTTATGAGACTGTTACTTTCATTCTTTTCTCTGTAAGCAATCTTTCACAGACTGGCCTTCTCCTCCAAACATGGGCTCAGTGTGGGTCCTGGGCTTTAAGGCAGGTAGTGTGTGGGAGTGGAGATGTAGGTGTTGGAGAGGCACCATGTGAGTTATCCCTCATGAGGGTAATCTTTGGTGATCTAGCTAACAAGTTTGTGCTTGGGAAACTAGATAGTTGATATATTTTTGTTCCAGATCGTGTTCACTTAAATGCTTCAGGTGTGCAATTCTCAGTCACAGAAATTCATAGTGATTTTGGTAGTGGATTTCATTTACATAAAAACACAAGAATGCCGTTTCAGATACTACTTTGTAAATATTCAAATAGCAACCTAACACTGTGCATAATTGTTTTTAAGGAAATTGTATTAGTGTATATTCACCCAAAATTATTTGCATAAAGCACAGTTTTTCTTTTCTTTTTTTTAAAGTCTTTTACATTAATCTACATGTAGTTTTAGCTTAAGTTGCATAATCACAAAAGCCAGTGAGCCTTACTGGAGTGAGCAGATCGGAGCTGTGCATTGTTCCCTCTTAGTCAGCATTATCTGGGATAGAGCAGGAGTTTCAATAGCAAGTGCAGGAGATATAGCTACCTGTTCTCTATTATCTTCAATAAAGAATTGAAGTGAGAATTCTGTGTCCCTGCAACACTGTTTCTTTGATGTTTTGCAGAGCATGGATAAATAGTGACCTGCTGATGGCATCTGCAGTAAAACCATGCAGTTTTACATTGCTCTTTGGTATTAAGTGGGCCAGGTATGGAAATTGAAAACTGTAATACTACCAAAAAATTGAGTATATCTTTAAAAGCATTACATGTATGCACATTTGCTGTGGAAACCCAGGGCACTGGGAATATTTCTCTCTCTGCTCTGGGGTGTCCTGACCCCCAGGGGAGCACTGACTTTGACTCTCATTCATGGAGAAAGTTTCCTAAATAGATTATGGAGAGTAGTGTAGGTGTATCATGTGGTGAGAAATTTAGGTTTTGGGATTTTGCTATGTTGTGGATAGAAGCAAGATGGGGGCACAGGGTGTCGTCCTGGGTTTCTTCTTCATGCTCCTCCTTCCTTCTTCTTCTAGGGTTTGGGTTGCACTCTGTAATTGGGCAGAAAAGTCCACATTGCGGGTTCTTTGGGATCAGTTTTTGGGTTTAAAGGGAAAATAATCTAGGTGTCAGTTCTTAATTTGATAGTTTAGTCTTAAAAAACCTTGTAACAAGAGATAGTTAGCCATTTTGTGCTTTGCTAATGAAAAAGTTGCTGAACTCGCAGTAGTGAGACTGTTTTACTGATGAGAAATAATAAACACTTTAGTCTGAGCATGAAGTACTGTCTCAAGTGCCTTCAGTCCAGACCAAGAGAAACCGATAATTTGCGTGCTTCCTTCAAGTAAGAGTCATGGTTTACCTGCATTTTTCTTGATGAAACTTCCATTCAGATATTGTGGATATAAAGCCAGCCAATATGGAGGACCTGACAGAAGTGATTACAGCCTCTGAGTTCCATCCCCACCACTGCAATCTCTTTGTCTACAGCAGCAGCAAAGGATCCCTGAGACTCTGCGACATGAGGGCATCGGCCCTCTGTGACAAACATTCCAAGCGTAAGTCCTTGCTCCATTGAGCCACAGATGTCATTAAAGTCTTGCTATTACCACACAGCACGTAGATGGGTGCCTACCTTGGTGTATCAGTTTCTCACTTGCAGGCACATTTGAAAAGAAAGCAGCAAAAATAATTTTTTTTCATCTGTGCAAGTGTTTGCTATGAACGTGGTAACAGTCGTGACTGTGACTGGTTGCCCTTACAGTTCTTATTGCAGGGATCAGTGCAGAACTCTGAATTCTAGTGAAATAGAGAGGATTCCTAACAAATCAAAGAGGATAAGGGAGTATTTAAGTAGGTGAGCATATTGGTTTGAATACACAAGTACTGTTCTCAATGCTAGAGCAAGGAAATTTCGATTGTGAGACTGCCTTCAAATTTTGAATCTGTTTTCTGAATTAGGATATCTCAGTATCCTTCCTAAAAATGTAGTCCCCCATTCCCTATATGTATTTTTTCAACACTATGTCTGAACAAACTCAGAGGAAATGCAATAATGAATTAGAACAGGGTGGAGGAGGGAGGAAGGAGGGGAAGAAAAAAAAATGTATTGGTATAGAAGTTGTCATCCGTGCTACATGATTTTATGTAGCCTGTGAATTTTTTAGATGAATCACCAAATCATGATAGTTCATATCTGAAATGTACATAAGAAAAAGGAAGTAAAATTTTAAAATATGTGACTATCTTTGTTCTCAAAGTAAAACTTGAAGAAAAAATGCATGTTTATATTGTCTCACTATCAGCTCTTTGTGGTCTAGAGAAGACAGGCTGTGGTTCTTCCCACCAGTAATCTGGCAAGCCTGGGCACTTTGCCTTGTGCAAACCACCTGTTTGTTCCTCATCTCCTGAGACTGACAGTGCCCAGACAAAGGCATTGTGTGGGTGGGTACTGAGAAGCTGGGAACCTCATGAATGAACTGTGGTGGCTCTGCTTTAGTCACCTTCAGGATGAGGGCTCTTCCAGGACACCTCCATCTCACAGAACTGGGCCATCAGTGTCTTTTTCCATGCTGGAACATTGGAAGGAAATTCAAGAGAAATTCTTTTAGTACTAGAGCACATAAGAGGTTTTATGCCATTTGGTGCCTATTTGAACCTGTTTGACATAGGCAGATTTTATTAGTAGGGGCAAGAGAGGAGGAAAAAGTATGCAAAGATTTAAATGAGACATAAGTGGTGCGCAGATTTCATACATATGCTATTTTTAAAACTGAAGTGAATTTAAAGCCATGACTAGGACTGCAAGGAGAAATGCACATGCTCAGAACCTCTTAGGATGTGGTGTCCAATTATAAAAAATAACCTTCAAGGACAATTTCCCAAGCAGAGAAGTGCTTTACCTTTGTTAGCTGTATCTCCTTGTACTTGTAGGGGGAATTCAATACCATGAAGTGAAATGTAAGCATGACACAGTCTGACACAATGCTGTGAGTTATCCTGTCCCACTTAATTGTTTTGTTCTGTAATACTTCCATTTCTTCCTGCTAATAAGGCCTCCATGCCCCTGTAACTCAATGCCAAATGCCAATCAGAACTTATTAAAGCCACAATACAGCAATGCTGGATGAAAGAAGGCATTTTATGCCAGAAGGGAGCGCAAGGTCTAATGGTCATTGATTAAACCCCATTTTCCAGATCTATGAGTTAGAAAATAGCCATTTAATGTAGCATTGCTGCACTGAAGTCAAGTCAAGCTCATTGAGAATCTGAGTGTGTACAGTACAAAATTGATACAGCAGTGGTAGAACTTCCAAAGTGTTAAAAGGAGTAGGCTCATGTACTGCTGATTGGGGTGGTTTCAGTATAGCTCTCAGAGACAAGCAAAGTGAATTAAATACAGCCCATAGCAGCCTAAAAGGATATATCAAAAAACAGTCTGCAAAATCTAGTTATTTGCATGATTGTCTCACTTCTACCTTGACTGTGCATCTGATTTCTCTTTACAGTTGCTGAATTTACAACTGGTGCATATGCATGATCAATGCCCTGCTCTTGCCTTGTCTTTCAGTCTTTCCCCATAACTGACTTCGCTTTTCAAGCAAAACACCACAACTGGAGTCTCAGTAAACCCTCACACTGTGCCATGCATCCCTGCTTTCTCAGCACAGTCTAGTATCACTGTGTGCTGTATTTCAGATGCTGTTCCAAGATTGTAATGGACATACCTATTCTTAAGGATACAAGATACAATGTAACACTTAACAAAAACACCTGGATAATGAGCATATGTTGTGAACTTTTTCATTTACTCCTTTCCCCCTTATTTATTCAAATCTCTGTAGCTCTCATGAAGTCCATTGCAGCTCTTGGGGGGAGAGCCCTTCCATTTGTACAGATTTAGAGAGTGCCATGAATAATTACTGTGCCATACTGTAAAAATAAATTACATATTAATGTCTATAGTGTAAGTCAACCATCGCAGGATGTTAATAAATTATAATGTCTTGAAGATTTCTGGTTTTCTAAGCTTAGTGGCAGAATCTCTCTTTTTGGCATTAGTGACAGCAGCACTACAAGGCTTCCCTTATAAATCCTTGTGGCTTTGACATGGACAAGATGAGACTACTTCCATATGTACTCATCCTTGTTGCCTATGCTGAGTTTTAGTAGCAAGCTGACAATTTGTGTGATGAGTTGTACTGGGGATATCTGTCCCTAAGAAAAATAATCTCAGACCACCAAATCTATTTATAAGGCAGTGAAAAAATATCAGGTCAGTAGCTGGATTTTGAATGGTCATTGAGATTCTGATAAGGTGTGATAAAATGTGTTGTGTCTCTAATAGACTGCCTGGAACTGCTTCTTATAACAGCTCTGTAACAGATTGTGTAGTGCTGAGTGAAGATCACAAGAAAATCTTATGTAGTTATTGCAAGTGTGTATCAGGGAAAGACCACTCTGTAAGCATAGAGCAGGTACATACCTGATGCTGTTCCATGATATTGTCAGATTTTGCAAGTAGTGGGAGAGAATGCCATCAAAAATGTTCTGGAGAGGAGGTGCCAAAGAGATGAATGTCCCTGCTTGTTTAGACTATTAGAGGAGTGGAACTGAGGAAGGTGTTCTTGCAGTCCACGGTGTTATAGTTAAAGATTAAAGTTATGAAAGTCAGACTCAAGCAGCAACAAATAGGGAATTAATTTAAATAATATGGAACCTTTCAGTATATGGAAATCTGTGTCACCATTGTTGTTAGAGCAGTCAGCTGGGAACACTGAAGAAATAAAAGAATTACCCCCCACCTCAAATTCCATAAATTTTTATGCAAGGGGTTTAGGTGTCAAGGAAGACAAGCGTAGGGATACTGTTGCAGTAAGATCATCCTGTCTAAAAATATACTTACAGCAGCATTTGTTCAATTAACAAATATTTGCTAATTTGGTTTTTAATTTTTTATTGCTAATATTATGTTCAGAGATCCTCATAAATGTGCATGGAGTTAATATCATTCTTCCAAACAGCTGGTAGGCTAGATGGGTACATATGGCTGTTTCAACAAATCATGCAATAAAGCAGTCAGCTAAAGAAAACTGAGCATGTGAAGTCAGAACAAAATAAAGTGCTTTTTCAGTAGTTTATCAGAATTATTAAAACTATTATTAAATGGTAAATATAAACTGTATAGTTATGCAATATGGAAATTTAAGTCACTCAAGAGTATAACTCCTATTGATATTTCATGTAATGGCCTTAACATCTTAAAGTCATTGCATACTTCAGAAGCTGCAGTAATTTATTTAAATTCTGTATGTTGCTTTAAGGGTTTTTTACTATTCATTTCTTAGTATGTATTTGTAGACTAAAACCCTGTTTCTAATTATCCATTACCCATGTGCAAAATTTACAGCAAAATACTTCAAGGAAAGAGGAGCTGCAGTTTCAAGTTTATTGCTCTGTGTGCTACAGTGATCTTAAAACCACAGATTTTGGGATTGTGTAGCATTAGCCTCTGTCACCCTGAGCTGGTGCTGTCTGTCCTCCAGACAGATTTCTCAAGCCCGTGTCCCCTGGGTCTGTAGCAGGAGCCATTTAGAGCCCTGCTCCCTTTGGCCACGGGAGGATTTGTAGGAACAGGCAATGCCAGCACCATCTTCCCTGGCCTCTCCCTCAACGGAGAAAACTTCTCAGCTGGTGCATCCCAACCCCATGGGCAGGACAATCAGCATCTTAAAAGTGTGAAGTGGTTTCCAGAGCAGTGCAGAGTGAATTCCAGGTTTGGTTTGTAACTCTGAGATGCCAGCCAATGATGAAAGGGGTGTTTTTTCCACTGAGAGTCCTTTTCCACATTTTTAAGTGAAATTCAGGCCTGAAATCAATGCCAGCCTTCCCCCAAGGATAAATGCCACTGTCCTGCCAGTCAGCCATGTAACTCAGCTGGGTTATCTGCTAGGCTTTTTTGAGATTACCTTTGATTTTAAAGAATTCAGAATCATGGAAGGAGCCAAGACACAAATCAAGGATAATCTTCTTAAACATGTTGAATTTTTAAAATTAAATTAGATATATTTACCAGTTGTTTAAAGCTGGTTGGAATTTCAGAGACAAGACACCTTTTAGACCTCTGACTGAATATGGATTATCTTTCATTTGCCACAGAGAAAACCAGATGCACAAAAAAGCCTGTGACAGACTATCCCTGCTGGATTTGCTAATTAATATTGACCTTTCCAAATGAATGATGCTTATTGTCTGGCTGAAAAAGAGACAACTTGTTTTTCTTCTGTGTGAGCTTTACATCTAAAATACGCTTTTTATTTCTGCATCTGGTCTCATGTCAGGTCTCATGCCATCTGAGAGAGAGACAGTCATTACTCTCGCTTTGTGCATACAGAGGGCCCTGTCAAAATGATGTCCACTTCAGGCAAAATCTGCAAGTTTTCATGTGACAGGAGTGAAACTTATCTGAGCTTCTGAAATTATTTGACCCCGTGCTTGATGAAGGCTTGTTCTCCTTATCCTAATTCTGCATTTATTTTTAAGCATGCACTACAAAGGCATATATGCATTGCTGATTTTATATCCCCAATGAAAAAATGTGCCCATATCCTGGTAATATTGTAATTATGACTGTCACTAAAGGTCTGTTATTACAATTTCATGCATGCTAAACTAGATCCTGGAATGGATCCTTCCTTGTGCAGGAATCCCACTGAAATTTGGTAGCAGATTGCCTTTAGCATGGGCTCCAAAGCTTCCATTCTGCTCAATTTGGATGAATGTATAAAGACATTTAAATAAAGACATTTAAAACATGGCTAATGAAAATTCAAAAATGTTTCTACAGAAACGCAATTATGTCTATATATTGTTTCCTCCAGTTGTGCAAGAGATGTTAAAATTAAATCTGAGGAAGAAAAAACCTGATTTATATACTTCTAGCTATCAAATACTAGGAGGAAAGAGAAAAGCCTGAAGCAATGGTAAATGATTTATGATTGAAGAGGTGTTTCATTAACCCCATCTCCCCCAACCACACAGAGATAAAGCAAATAATTGGTGTAAGATTGATTTAATTATTCAGTCTATTAAAATTCCTGTCTTGTTTGCTTAATTTTTTTAATAGCAGCAAATACTGCTTTTTAATGTCTCATGAAACCAGCTTTCACGATCTTATTTCACTGGGGGAAAAAAAACCCCTCACTTATCACTAATGTTATATATCAAGATCAGAAAGACTTACAGATCAGTTTGGCTGTAGAGCAGCAGTAGTTTTATGTCCCATTAACTCCTTGGGATTGCTCACAACACGTGGCATTGAGCATGCACATAAGTCTTTGTGAGACCCGGCTCTAAAGAGGCTTGATCTTCTAGATTGGCTTTGTGTTTTTTCAATTCCTTTTCGCTCTTTATTAACAAACTCACTGGCAAAGTTATATTAATCTAAGCAACTCTGTAGTGAAGCTCCCACCCACTGATCTTTAGCTATTGATCTGGCTTTGCCTTTCAGCACTAATGCACCCTCCCTTGTGGTTTGTGACAAGCTGCAGCAACTCAGTGCAGATGGTAAAACAGATTCTTAAATATTGATTTGAGGCTCCACTTTTAAAAGCCGTGCTCTCTAGAGGTATTGATGAGAAGCCGAGTTTTAATACTGGGTCATTGGATAAAAGAATGCTGTGTGGTAGGTGAAATTTCAGACTCGTGGTGTGGAGGTAGGGTCAGAAATTTGCTTTGAGTAAAAGGAGGAAAATGAGATGTGCAAGTGACCAGGGCACAAAGAGGTGCCCTCTGAATTATATGAAAGCGTGTAGAAAATTGAAGTATAAAATGATACTTCTTTTTATTTAAAGCACGATAAACAGCTACAGGCTATGGTAATGTAAAATGTTAAACAAATGTGTCTCACAAAATAATTGTGTTTTAGACTGCTTATGAAAGCAGATTCAAAAACTCCCTCTAATGTATAACCATATTAATCAGTGTAGACCAAGAAGGCAAGGTTGTCACATTAGCAGAATATTCTATTATTGAAAGAGAATTTCCAAGGGAGATGAATGTAGGAGTGGATTGGCTTAATGCAAAACAATAAAACATTCAGAGATAGTGAAAGGTGGAGTAAATAATACTGGTAAATCAAATTATTATCATGAATAATGAAGCTAAAAGGTATAAAGAGACCATGAATTTCAATGGAAGCTTGCAGTTGGGCTTGATTCACTTAGAATGAAGCAGGTACTCTTTTGCATTAAATTCTAAAATAGATTTCAAACAGTTCATAAAAATGACCCATACCTGGGCAGAGCAGGGGTCCTTCTAGCCCAGTTCTGGCTCTGATATTGGCAGTAGCAACATCAACAGAAAATGTAAGAACAGACCAAGTATTATCTTTACCCTCTGCAATTTGCAGCTGGAAACTTGAGGTTCGGGGACTTTAGTGGAAGTGAACTTACTGCATTCAACAACACTGAAATGGATGTTTGGGGTTCTTCCTTTCCTTGAAGTTGTGCAGTTACTCCTGAACCTGTGTGTGTGTTTTTACCATTCACAATATCTTTCAGAAAAGTCTTTAGTAGCTTAATTAGGTATAGTATAAAGGAGCATCTTCTCTCTGCTTGCCCTGTCCTAGTTTCACCTGGTGACCCCGACTTGTGGATTGGAAGAGACAGTGTACAAAGTGAACTGTCATTCCCTATTCACCCTTTCCATGCCACTCTTAATTACCACCCCCTCATGCTTTCCTAGGTTGAGAGACCCCAGTCCATTTAGCCATTCCTTGTATGGAAGTAATTTGGTACTTCTGAACATTTTTATTGTCCATTTTTATGGCTTCTTGAGATCTCTACCATATCAGAGATAAGCCCAGAACTATGCTTAGCTCAAGATGTAGCACTTCTTGAATTAAACAGCATCAAAAAATGCTTTATGTGTTAAACATTAGTAACAAGTGTAATGTATTTTAAAAAAAGAAAGAATATTAGTATTTTTATAGACGTTCAAATGAAATTTAGTTCAGGTTTTTTTATGCTAAATGATGAAATGTGATAGAGCAAATCACAGCTGACCTGGGAATAGTGCTAATTTGCCATTTAAAGTATTATAGTTAAATAATTTGTTATTTTGGTTAAATTTTTTAATTTATCATCTATTAGGAAAGCATACTGGTTCTTGCTTCTTTTCTTCCTGTGGCTAGTCTGTCAAGACCAGTGAAATCCCATACATTTCAAATACTGTTTTCCAATATGTTCTAATCAGCCATTTTCATTTGGGATCTGGAATTAAATAGGGGTTTAGTTCCAATGAGAAATTATTTGGCCTGGGACTGAGCCCATTTTGTGTGTTTATGAAATTAAAGCCCAGTGAGGGATTACCTGATCCACCACTGGTATTTCCAGGTCCAGCTGAAATTCACCTGTTGTTTGTGTACCAGTATAACCCAGAGCTTTATCTTTAATAAGTTCTTAGTTTAGTCTAGCTGCAGAATGTTTACTTGCTTATATAATAAAAATTGAATATTTTTTCTCTGTCATGTTCCACCAACTTTGTTAGCCCTGCTCTCCACAGTCCTCTCCCTCTCAGTAACCACACTGCCTTTGTTTCCTCTGTTGCCAAAGCTGTTTTCAGCCCTTTCCTGAACAGGAACTGGATCATTTTCTATATCCATTAGCTGTCTTTGGAGGGAGGGAGAGATCTATTTCATGGTGCAGGATTTCCAGTTATTTTGATCTAACAAGTGCTATAAAATCAGAAATTTCCAGAACAGGATACAAACTATAAACAGTATCCTCTTAAAAAAAAAAATCAAGATTTAATAAATTATTATTTGTTTGTAAATAGAAAGAAAGCAGTGGGTTATTATTTTTTTTTCAAGTTTTCCTTCTTGTGATGATTTCAGGAGGAATACAGGATTTTCTTTGCTTTATCAGATTGTGACACTGCACCCACCATATAAGACAATTTTAGCATTATTTTTAATATTTCTTAAAGTTCACATATGCCAGAATTTACACCCTGGAATGATTAAATCTCTGCCCAGCTGCTTGTTTAGAATTGAACTTGAAAATTACTTTGGGTTGGATTTTGTTTGTCTCTGTTGGATGTATCTTTTCCAATAAATAGCAGTTTCAGCTGTGTGGAATCAGGCCCATATTAATGGGAAGCAGATGAGAGCCACAAGGTGTTAGTGCTCCACACTTCTTTGGCTACTGCCTGAGGCACTTCTTCCTTTTTTCTTCCTGGTCAGTGTCTGGGAGGGAAGCTGTGAAATGGACCTTTCCAGTTACTCTTGCTGTTCCTGGCCATTTCATTTATTTAAATTTAAATATCTCCATATTAGAGATGCCTTTTCTATCCACTGGAAAAGGAAAGTCTCCATTCTGCATTAGATCAGAGAAATTCAGAAGGAAACAAGAATATTTTTTATGAGGGATAAGAGTTTGTTTTTCAGCAGATGGTATTTCCTTTTAAGAAAGCAGCAGCATATTTTTCTGCTACAGATTTTCTTCAGGATTCAGGAAAACAGCACTCTGGCAAGTATCCTTCAATGAACCCATCCGTCTCTGCAAAATCTGGACTTCTATAAGAAGCTACTGTGGTTTTTAACTTGTGAGCTGTGCAGAAAGGAATTGAGCATTTTTATTTCCCTAAGAAGACTTCCCAGTTTACCCTTGTATCTGCTGGTGGCATAAGGGGCAGGAACAGTGTCTTCCTGGCAGGCTCCTCTTGAAACACTGTCTGTGCTCAGAGATGTGCTCATGCTCTGCTTTCCTCTGTAATCCCATTATATTTCTCCATGCCAGAGTGCTGTGACATTTAAGTCTGAGCAAGTGTCACACGAGAACTTAGCACATCATGTCATTTGTGATTTCTGTCTTCATCAGCTAGACAGATAACTTCGTGCCTTTTATGTAATTAGCACTGTGACCATTATCAAGAACAAGAGTAATGAAAGTTAAATAACCTTTTTTATGGCAGGTGTTTGTTACTAAAAAATTAATGATGAAATTAATTAAAGAATATGATAGAATCTGTAATCACAGGTCAGTAAAGTTCAGATCTAACAACATTTAGATACAGAGAAGTAAGCTAGCTTTGAAATCTCGTGTTTCAGGTGCTGATTGCTCCTGGGCACAAGAGCAGCCTCCAAAAGATATGTCTCAACAGTAATAAACAGAAACTGTGTTTTGGAAACCATGGCCTAGACCTGTGGCTTTTTCCTATCAGCTTGGAGAGTTCAGGGCTGAATTTGAATTGCTTGCCTGAACTGAAGTCTAAGTCACAAGGCTATCACTTCACTGCAGTTCTGTCTCCAATTACTCCACCTGTATTAGGCAAACTGAAGGAAAATTGTGCTTTTTTGCAGTATGTGCATAACCTTATGTTGATGCTAAGCCAGAAATAGCCAAGCCCCAAGAATGCTCTCTCACCTTCATTTCCTGAGGCTAATGCCTTATTCTGGTTGCTCAAGCAGATGCTGGTAGTTGCTAAGCTTTTTCTTCTTTTCACTGGGAGCTGCTCCTCAATTTCCTGTAACAATTTTCCTGTGTTGGTTATGCTGACTAGAGGAACTATCTCCAAAGTATTGCTGCTACTGAAATTTCTGCTGCTATCTTTCTTTCTGTAGTGATACAGGACTTTCATGCCTCTGTTGGTTCCACAGTTAATTAATCTAAGTCTTTCTAATACTTAATACAGTAAGCATAGAAAAGCAATAAATGGGGCAGATAAAGAATGAAATGGTTTAATCTCATTAATTAATAAAATGCAGAACATTCAGGTAAAAATATCACTGCTCTTCTAATCACTGGGAGTTGGATGAGCCACATGGAGCCAAGAAAATATATCTAAGCTGTAAATGAAGGTGTAGTTCAGTTAGAGTGGGTTTTGTTTTTTTCTTTCCTGGTTTTAATAGCAGCTTCACATCATAATTAGGAGGATGAAATTCCTGCCAGCCAAGTCTGTAGTTTGGACAGATTAAAGGGAAGAGGTATGAGAAATGATAATTGCTTTGTGCTCATCAGACTTCTCTTGAAAATCTGACAGGATAATTACAAAATACCTGCATTGCAGAATGTCTGGGCAAAATTTTAAAGAGCTATTTAAAGTTGTTCATTTACAGTCTATCTGAAAAGTTTTTTACTCTTTTTGAAGTAGTTCATTACCATTCAGATGTGTGGTGCGTGTTTAAATATAGACCTTATTCTCATGTGCCTGCCTGGCTGCATTCCACTGCCCACCCCCAAAGAAAATTGCCCATAATTTTTTGCATTACCCCACATACTGCACCCACATACTCACCCTTAACTTTCAGCAGAACATTATTTCACCTAATGGAAACTAACCTTGTTGCTTCCAACAGTCTGAATCATAGTCGTGGATAAAATAATTGAGAGAGAATTGTTCCAGTGGACTACACAAAAAACTTCCTTTTGACTGACAGCAAAAAGTTTTTCTGCTTTCAACATGCTTTCATGTTTCATCACATGGCTTTTCTTCACTTGTTTTTGAAACTTGAAAATGAAGTTCACTAAATTGCCAATTTTCAAAGAATATTCTAGGCACAGGTCCCAAATCCCTACGATTTGGTGAGAGTTAAAAGACCCTGAAAGCCCAACGTTCTACTGAAGTTCACCATAGAGCTCAGTTGGATCACAGGGCCACAGATACCTGCAGAAAGACAGCAGAATTGTTCTGGGCACCCCTGAGGTAGGGGTAGAGTCATCCAGTGTCATTCTTATGTACAGCTGAACGGGGATGACCAGTCTCATAGCTACAGGAGCTGGATTTTCACGTGTGAACGTCGTGTAAGCAATATCTCATGACCTGCTGCCTTGTCAGATCTCACTGAGCTGCTGACCATCACATTCAGAGGGCTCAGTGCTTTCCAGAACTGCCAGCAATTGCACACCAACTACGTAGTTCATGCATCCACATGGTAAAACCCTGCCTATTTTATGCTCACCTTTCAGGAAGAGGTAATTGCAATTTGCAGTTGATTTTTAAAATTCTCTTCCTTAGTCTTGGATGCCTTCAGACATGGCCAGTGCAGCCAGGCCAGCTGGTTCTGGCATGCAGGGCAGGCTTCGAGTAACCTCTCCCAGGGATGCCAGGGCTGTTGTCACACCACATGTACACACCTCTTATGTGACAGGGACACCTGGATTTTGGGTATGTCAGGAAATGGGGTATGCAGACCCCAGAAAGGATGAAGGCATGAAATGCCTTGCTATGGGTATCTGCAATCAGCTGTGTATTTGCATAAATTCCTGAAGTCATGCTTTAAGTCCATAGCTATAACATTAATTATTGTAATGTTTAAAGCTTACAGTTTGTATTTTTATATAAAGTTAAAAGAATAAGTTAAGTGCTGGATGTACAATTCATTCTATATCATGTTCCTTGGTAGATTGAATTACATGTTTCACAAGAAATGCACACTTCAGGTTTTACAACAGAGCATTTTTTAATACAATTCTGATTCCTGTTTCTTGCTTCTTTTTCTTTGAACAGTTTATGAAGAACCAGAAGACCCCAGTAACAGATCATTTTTTTCAGAAATTATCTCTTCAGTGTCAGATGTCAAATTCAGTCACAGTGGTAGATACATGCTTACAAGAGATTACCTCACTGTCAAGGTTTGGGATCTGAACATGGAAACAAAGCCTGTAGAAACGTACCAGGTAGGAATCTCCTACATCTTAAAATGCAACTCTATAAAAGGATCTCAGTGTTCAAAAACTGGATGTTTCTGTAAACTTCTCATAACCTTTTCTGAGAAGCAGCAAGCTAAGAGAATTAATCAAGGTGGTTGAAACCCTCACAGTGGCATCCTTATAGCAGGAAAAGGGCAATTGCAGCATTAGTAAGGAAGTGTAAAGCCTGGGGAGTCAACGTAGCACTCCCTGTGGGTTGGGCTCTTGAAAGAAATTATTATTCTAACGAGAGAAATCATCTCTTCACTTTGGCATCTGCTTTCAAATTATGTATTTCATTACTAACATTTAAAAGGAACCGAGGAAGAGATTTTGTGTGTTGCTTAGCACTCTGCTCCTGGTGGGACTGCTGAAAGTTTACACCTTTGTCATTTCAGAACTACTTTTTACAACTTGATCTGTGTGTTTCTCCCTTGTGCCTAGCTCTAGAATTGCTCCCTGTTAAACCCTGGCATCACCACTGACACAGCAGCTCACAAATGCCAGACAGACACATCTGGTTGCCTGAATTCATTGAGATATTATCCAGACAAAATGCCAGTGGCTCCAGCCAGCACTAAGTTTGTACTCTGGCATCTGTTATGTTTGGCAATAGAGGGCTGAGCTTACATTTTTTTGACTCTGGCTTGAAGACAGAAAATATGTCTCTGACACAGAAACTGCTTGTTATGAAAATGCACTAAGAAAAAAACCTGTTAAGTTACCAAAAAAAGTGTATGCAAAGTAGGAAAAATGCCATTCATCCGGCTCGTGCTGCTTACTGAGAGACAATCCTGTGACGGTGCTGAATACGTCCCTTGTTTTCTGTGTCTAAATAATAGCAGGTGGGATACAGTAGCTCACAGTGATTATAATTAAGATTGGTTTTAAAAACCACGATGAGAATTTGGTAGCATTTCTTGTCAAAACAAACAAAATTTCCCTGTATTTTTTAGCTAGCATTTAGTAGACAGAGTGGGCCCCAGCGTTTTTCAATGCATTCCGTTTCCGTGGATAATGTTCACTGCTCAGTGTGTTAATATTGGAAAGTCTGAGCCTGTTTACCTCTAAGTCTACAGATTTGGGTTTTCTCTTAAAATGGCAGTGCTTTAAATGCTGAATGTGTTAGAAATGTTGATATGTTGTGACAGTGGAGTGGGAGGGTAAGGGCGAGACTATGTTATATATAATAGAATAGAATCTCGGGTTTGGGGAACTTAGGTAATATATTATTTTATACCTATGCTAATTTAGTAGGCAGCCTTGTTCCTGGGGAGGAATATCTGGTCAAGCCAACCTGTTTGTCTTGATTTTGACACCTGCTTTTATTTTCTCATGTAGGCAGCTGTGAAACAAGCTGGTCACTTTTAAATCAGTCTGGTGCCCAACAGGAGGGCCAATTAAAAAGTTATATTTGTTAATGCTGATGGCGAAAAATGAGTACTGATAATTGCAGTCAGAAGTTTCTAGAAAAAAAACAAGAAGACTCACAACAGCAAAACCCCTTATATAATATTAAAAAATATATAGCAAAATATAACAGTCTTCTTAAATCTTTGGATTGCCTTTCACTTTCAGATATTTATCCTTGTAAATATACAGATGTGTTGCTGGGCATTGCAGTGGACTAAAGGAGAATCTGGAACTAGGGGCCTTGGGAAGAAAATAGCACAGGATTCCATTGGGTTCGTGTGATTCAAATGCTCTGAGAACCTTTCACGTTTTTAAGCTGCAGAGAGTAGAGAATTATTTCCTAGGAAAAAGTAGTTTAAATTACTCTCTTAAATAATTTGTCTTAGAGATATCTCTCTCTTTCACAAACCTAAATCTCATATCTAAGCTTAGCAATTTCTCAAAAGTTTTTTTTGGGGTAGATCTCTGTAACGCAACAAATAAACCTAACGTTTTCAGTTATGTATCCACATAATTATGACGACAATACATTATTAAAAGATCAAAAGCTGTTCATTAGAAGATTGAATTTCTCATTTCATCCACTGCATGGTAGGCACCTAGATATTGCCTGGCTGCAATAGTGAAGGTCTCAGCATTAGATTTCACACAGAGTTGTAATAAAGAGCAGAGTCCATAACTGTACTGCTTCATTATCAGCTTACGGTTTTAATATTAAAAACCCGACATGCAAAAATGAATTCCTCATACAGGTTCTTTTTCATATCAATGCTGTGGCTCAAACAATGCTATTGCACAGAGCAGCTGCTGCAGCCCTGCTGAACACATCGTTGTCTGCTGACAGTGTTTCAACATGATTTCTCCTGTTTGTTTCACACAAAAGAGAAAGGGCAGAGTATGGTCAGCGGACAGCACTAAAAGAGCAGTGCAGTGGAATGGCCAGAGCTTGAATGTTGCAAGGCAGCCCTGCCTAACAGGTTACTCTTCTGATGCTGCCACGTGAATTAGCCCAGCAGAAGCCTTAGGAGCAGCAAGGTGAGCACATTCACAGCTGGGAATAGCTTGGTCCATTTTAGGCAGTGTCTGTAGCATAGGGATTTGGACCAGTGTGTCACCTACCACTGAAATTCCTGGCTGTGTGTATTCAGTCCAAATAAAACATAGCTGTGTTGCTGTGTTAGTCCAAAGCACAGAATTGCTAGATAATTCCATCAGGGTCAGACATTGCAGTGAAGAAAAGGTCCTTAGTAATTAGTGAGGAATGAGTTTGGTTTGCTTTCAAGTGCTATTGATATGTGGTAAGAACAAGGTGTAACAGACAAGGCAAATCTGATCTTACCCTCAGTTCATAGAAGCAGATGAACATGCAAACAATGAAAATTGAGTGTTTCTTACAATTAGTTTTTCACAGTCTCTCTGTGGGTCTGAATGTGCTCAAATGTGGAACTCAAAAGGTCCACATAAAGAGCAAGGTGGTTGTCCAAGGCAGTAGGGTGAGTCTGACAGTCTTGACAAGGTAAGACATCTGAGAGAGGAATTGTAAAATCCTTTTTGACAAAGCTGATAGAAAGGCACAGCTCCAAGCTGTGGACTTGGACACACTTTGCAAAGGGTGTGTCTATGACAGTGGTCATGACAGATGGCTGCTGGAAATGGTAACAAGGGAAAGACCTAGAAATGACAGTCAGGGAGGCAAATGTGATCGACTTCCTTCTGCCTTACCCAACCTTTCTGTTTCTTCCAAGTATGGGGAGCTCACAAACATGACAAAGGAAAGAATTCCAGTTCTGTAACAAATTACACTGCTAACATAAAAAGGTTTTAAGTAAAGAGAAAGGGAAAGGATTTAATTACAGAGGGTGTAGGAGACTGCATCAGTAGTAGGTGTTCTGACCTATTGCTCACTGTGATGGTAAATGCATTTAATTGTGGAATGTTCTATCTGCCTTTTGCCAATTAATTGCTGTATAAGACATTATCTGTTAATGAACAGTTCAGTGTTCATTTATTAATGAAAATTGATCCATAACTAAAATTTATAATCCTTAATAATCTTACATGCCAAATATTCTTTGGATACTCTACAATTTGACTTTCAAAAATGGATAAGTTTAAAGAAAACCTAAGTGAAAGTTTATTGTCCCTCATCTGGTCTTGATAGAAGTTATTTTACTAGAAGAAGTGTTTGTGCCCTCAGGCCAGAGGATGATGCTGGGCATCCATGAGCAGGAACACTTTCACTGGACTTGCAAGAACCTGTAACCTCAGGATGGCAGAGCTAAATTACCCCTGGGCAATTGGATTGGTGTGTTTCTCCAGGAGGTCACGTCTTTGTTTTACAGTTTCTACAACAGTTAGAAGAAAATATCCGGAGTGGAAGTGCATTAGTAAATTTATCTAGTCAGGGATTTTGTACCTTATTATTTCCTTATGGAATAAACTAAATAATCCAGAAGAAAAACTAATCAAATTAAGCAAAAGACTGAAAAAGTTTGCATGAGATCTCTTTATGATAATTCAGCAGAGGTGTGTGGCCTAGAGGAGAGAGATCTGCTGGGTACTGTCACTTTTATAGTTAGTAAGTGAGAATGTTTGCATGAGATCTCTTTATGATAATTCAGCAGAGGTGTGTGGCCTAGAGGAGAGAGATCTTCTGCTGGGTACTGTCTCTTTTATAGTTAGTAAGTGAGAACTTGCAATGTTTTTAAATCTCAGCCAAATAGGAGAAATCCTTGGGCTAAATTAGCAGCCTGTGCAAGATAATTCAGCAGAGGTGTGTGGCCTAGAGGAGAGAGATCTTCTGCTGGGTACTGTCTCTTTTATAGTTAGTAAGTGAGAACTTGCAATGTTTTTAAATCTCAGCCAAATAGGAGAAATCCTTGGGCTAAATTAGTGTTCTTATTTGCAGCCTGTGCAAATACCTTGTGCTGTATTTGACTTCTAAAATACCTTACAAAAATACATGTAATACCATAAAGGTTCTTTTAGTAGCGCCAAGTTCTTTCTGCCATAAGTGAGAGTCCACTTATCTTGGAATATGGCATTTTTGTTACTATTTAAATTAGATTTCTTGCACATTAATTAGCCCATCTAGGGTATCAGCTGGTGAAATGTCTCTGGGAATCAGGTTAGCACTGAGAAAATCACCCAAGCAGGAAACAAATATGTAGAAGAGGGATGGTATGCAGCCTGCTGAGGGAAGCGTCTTTTGTGCCTTCCTGCAACAGTAATTCTATAGCACCTGGTTAATTGGGCTGTGGAAAAGTACAGTTAGCTTCTTTGGAACTTAAACACAGTACCTTCTGCAGAGCTACCAACCTATGCAGCATATTTTGAAAGTGAACATGGGAGGTAACACAAAAAGTGAAGGGCTGGTTGTGGAGTTTTATATTTTCTTCGATTTCAAGAATAACAGTTATTTTCTTTAAAACAGGTCCATGATTACCTTAGAAGCAAGTTATGTTCCCTCTATGAAAACGACTGCATCTTTGACAAGTTTGAATGTGCATGGAATGGATCAGACAGGTAATCAATCCGTCCTTTGGTCCATCACTGTCCTCATTTAGCAAAAGACCTCCCATATGATGGGGAGCAAACCAAAAGTAGTTACAGGTGATTATTTTCCACGTCAATGTACAGAATCACATGCCAGTGTTTGGGAAGATAGAGGATTTGGATCTTTGTGCAGTTGTGTCTCTGCCTTAGAAATGATGTATGCCTTAATGACCTTGGCTCATGCCTTAGGGGGAAAAAACCTTCAAATTATGTCCATTTTCACCCAAATTATAAATAGGCGGCAAAAGCTAAAAGGAATGATGCCAACTCACAAAATTCCACCAACACACTAAGGAAACTTACATGATCCTGTCTTTGCACATGAGCTATCCCAGAAATTCAGTTTACTTGCTGGAAATGGAAGGACCATCACAGGCACCCACTGATTCTCTACAGACTGCTGCCCAATGACACTTCTGGTACCTCCCTCCATCAGAGCGGTCCCTTTCACTATGCACTAATGAAGAGGTTCATTTTGTCTTGGACATTGTATCTTTTTGAACATTTTAATGAGAAATACTAGAGCAAGTGAGAGAGTGTGAGCAAGGGTGGAGTGGGCTAAATGCCCTAATGCTGGCAAGTAGTGGCAGTGCTTTGTGGAGTAGGAATATGGTACAGAAATAGCTGAGCAGCCAAGAGGACTGGGTTAATAAAAATGGATAAAATCCAAGAGTATAATGCAAGGTGAGGATTTTAGTTTAAAAAAGAGCACAAAGCTTCATCTTAGCAGTTGGAAGTAACTCCCAGGGACATTCATATGCTAGGTGACTTTGGAAGGGATTAGCAGTCTGCAAAATGCATGTGAAAGAGAGCACAGGGGCCAATACTGAGTGACACACGGTGACTCCTGGTTCAGCAGAGTTAGGAGCCAAGAGGCAGAAGTTTGGCACTAAGCCTAGAACTGCTCCTTCAGCTCAGCCTCTCATTTTGGAAAACAGTCTGTCTCATTGTATTGAAGCAGGCCTACCCACCCTGGAGTGGGCAAGGACTGTGAAACAGGCAGTCTGAGACGTCTGTGAAAGACAAAAAAAAGCCCCTTGCTTGAATGGGCAAGACTAGGCTGTCCAGCAGAGAAAGGAGTAGTGGTGACATTATGTTGGGCTCTTGTTCAAAGACCTTTGAACTGCATTTACACATTTCCTGTCCTCATCTCCAAGGTGGATGAACTTATCGAGGAGATGGACAGCTGCTCTAAAGAAGAGGGGCCAGGGCTTTGGTTTTCATCAGCTTAGCAAAAGAGAAGCCAAGATTTTACTTGCTTGTAGTAAATATACCAAGGAGATATACATAGGGAGGAAGAGAATATAGCTAAGATAAATGTGAGTGATAATGGCACAACAGTAATCAGGTGTTGAGAGTCAACAGGTAGTTATAACCTGGAAATTAGAGGTCGTTCCTACCTGTCCAAACTGTGACAATCTGTGTTCCCATCCTGAATGGTGGAGATACAAGAAACCCAACTGCTCTGATGGTGGTGCTCAGGAAATTTGTGAAAGCAGTTATAGGTAATATTGTTTAAAATTACAAGTCTGAACTTGGAAGTGCAGAACAAAATCTCTTCTAGTCCTGTGTTCCACAAATGCAGATCAAGTATTATGCTGTACACTGGGTAAGGGGCACCCTCCCTTTGGACTACTTTCCTTTGCTCAGTTCCTCTACCTGCCCAATGGAAAGATTCTGTCTTTGCTAAAAAATGAAACTTTAACCTTGTGTCATTCATTATGCAAATGAAAATACATATATGTTCCATTATCTCTAATGCCTGCATGCTAGAGTTGTTTGTTTTTTGACAAGAATTAACTCAGCATCGAGTATCCCCTGTGATACCAACTGCTGGCTGTTTAAAATTACATAGATGGACCACACTGAGCAAAATAGTTCCCAGATTGCTGTCATTGCAGCTTGGGCACCAGCTGTTGTGGCTTTTTTATGGTCAAAGATTGGGAATGACTCACAGAAGGTTTAGTGGAAGATCCAGGTTTTGGGACTTTTCTCTGAAACTCCCAAACAAATGCTTGAATGGTTGTTTTAGCAGAGGGTTTTCTCAGTGTGGTTATGGTTTGGGTTTGGCCCTAGTAGAAACACAAAATTTAGTGCACTTATTGGAAAACAGTGGAAAGATTCTGTCTTTGCTAAAAAATGAAACTTTAACCTTGTATCATTCATTATGCAAATGAAAATACATATATGTTCCATTATCTCTAATGCCTGCATGCTAGAGTTGTTTGTTTTTTGACAAGAATTAACTCAGCATCGAGTATCCCCTGTGATACCAACTGCTGGCTGTTTAAAATTACATAGATGGACCACACTGAGCAAAATAGTTCCCAGATTGCTGTCATTGCAGCTTGGGCACCAGCTGTTGTGGCTTTTTTATGGTCAAAGATTGGGAATGACTCACAGAAGGTTTAGTGGAAGATCCAGGTTTTGGGACTTTTCTCTGAAACTCCCAAACAAATGCTTGAATGGTTGTTTTAGCAGAGGGTTTTCTCAGTGTGGTTATGGTTTGGGTTTGGCCCTAGTAGAAACACAAAATTTAGTGCACTTCTTGGAAAACAGTGCTGATTCCTGCCTAAGTCTGGCACAGAACAACAGTGCATTCAAATCATGTAGATAATGGGAAACTTTGAAAAAGATCCAGGACTTTTCAGGTATTTACAAACCATTTTGTTTATCCTTGATGCCAATTCCTAGTGCATTTTGCAGAATGGGCAGCCACTTACTCCCAGACCTAGAGTCTCTCTCCTCTGGCCAGATGAAGTGCTGCTGTCCTCATTAGTGTGGTAAGACCACTCTCTGGTTAGCTGCCTGGTAGTAATGGAATTCTTGTTCAATATCAGGGTTTAAAGTGAGTGTAATATTTTCATTCTTACTTGACAGATCAGAAAGATCAATGCAGGGAGTAATTATTAAGTGGGAACATTAGATTGTGAGGGCTTCATTTATTGTACTGCCCAGACACTGAGGCATTATTAGTCATGCACAATTACCAAACCTGTCACTAAACACAATGTGCTGCTCTTGATTGCAAGAAACTCTCGAGTAAAGGCGCTGGAAACATTTGACAAAAGTAAAAGGGCTCTCTTTAACTTAGTTATTTCTTTTTAGGACTCAAATGTATCAGAATTGATGCTCATATTTTGATTCACTCCTCTGAGCTCCTTGCTTTATGAATGTGACAAGTATTGCTGTACATTACCAGAATATTTTTTTATTGGAGGATCATAGTTTAAATAATACGTAGGTACTGGTATCTCTTAAAAAACAGTTCATTTGAACAGTAAGGTCACTTAATTTGAGTCTCTTGGTAGGCAGTTTTTAAAAAAGGATTACTACTAAAGGTAAAAATTCCATATTGACAATTGCACTCCAAAGAGATGCTGCAGTACTTAGATTGTTAATCCATCTACATAACAGTAATAACTGCATTTCTAAATGTATTGGTTTTATTTTTTGCAGACTTCAAAGCTATAACAACAATTTATAGTGACAGGATTGTTCCATTAAAAATGAAAGTGTGTTTATTATTTAGGTGAAAATACTTTTTATTAATTTTTGTCATTACTAAGAAGTTAATCTAGGCTGTGATAGAACCTGATGGTGAGGCTGTTCACAAAAATAATCAACATACGTGAGCTCTGATTAGAACGTGATTGATGCTCAGTTACTCCAATGAGCAGGAACTAATACAATCAGACAGAGCCCATCTCATTTGCTGAAGGGCACATTAATCACTGTGTACTTTGGCAGCAGTGGTCAGGGGAAGGAGCCAAGCAGGGGTCTTACACTAATTCATCCAGATGAGCATGTATGATCTGTAGTTGAGTATATTACACAAAAATCATGCCATCTTTATTGTGTATCCATCATTACATGAGTGTGTAGAATATGTGAGGTCTACTTATACAGCAATTTAATTTAGCTCTTCCATTCACATCCAAAGTCAAGTCTTTTAATAATGACCTGGAGGACACTGTTTTTTTCCTACTGTCAACAGCTTTCAGTTTTACCTGTAAAAATAAGCACTTTTATAGCTTTTTGTGAGGTAAAGAAGCCAGAAAAAAAAAACCCAAATAAAACCTAATTCTACATGATAGCAAGTGAATACCTTAGTTAACTTTTTTTTTTTTTTTTTTTTTTTTTTAAACATTTCAAATGAATGGGTGTATAGGACCCCTGCCAGGGAGACTTCCAACTACCATCATGATAAGTGATATGCTGCAAGCAGATGAGTGAAGTCACATACAACTGTTCAGTCAGTCCCTTCCTACTGAACTGTCATTCATCCCCCTGAATCTCCATCAGCCTTCACTCTAATCAGGAGGAATTGGCAGATCCCATTGGATGAGATGTTAAGAGTCTATTCCTCTCTGGCAGCACACTCCATGCTGGAGAGCTAGAAGACATCATTTTGCTCTCAAATCTTGGCATGTCAAATATTAGCTGGAAGTACTTGGGGATCCCTTGTTCTTATTCCCAGTCTTATGCCAGCCAGCTGTACCAGGGTACAACACAACCCTAATTCCAAGTCAAGTGTCTCAAGTTTTTCTAGCAGCCTCCTCCCTAGGTTTAAATAAATTCCTTCTTTGTGATGAGGAGTCAGTGACTTTACACAGCACAGCATACAGGAAAACTTCCCAGTATTTCAGGAGTTTCTCACTGCTTGCAACAATGCCTCCTCCTTTCCCTTTGCTATAATAAATCTCCCTTTTTATTCCTATGAAAAATGTTGTTTTAAGAGTTTTTCTGGAATCATCCCTGTCTTTCATTGGGTCAGCTTGTCATGAAACCAGATCTGGTGGACCTTACGCGTTAATCCTAGGAGGCTGCAGATGTTCTGTTCTGCACTGGTACAGGTGGCAGTGAAATACTGAAAATTTAGGGGCTCAAAATATAATTGGGAGACAGTTTCATGTTAAGAAATGGTTCCTTTTCATGATGGGTGCCTGAGGGATGTCTTTGCTGAGATTTGCAAGTGTGGGGCAGGCTCTGGTGGAAGCTGCTCTCTGAGTCTCCTCCCCTCACACCTGCAAAGTCCAAGCCCCGCCTCTTGCCCCAAGGAATGATGTTCTGCTGCCACACCTGCACTAAGGGGCAGGGCAGCTGGGCTGGTTTCATTTTTCTATCACCCTTAAGCAGGGTGTGTGTGGGTTCTTGAGGCCCTGCTGAGCCCTGCTCTTGGTCCTGTCACACCATCCCATGGCTTCCATGCTCTCGTGGGCAACAGTGAAAGAGGGGAGCTATGAAACGAGCTGAATTTCTCCAGACAGTAGAAATCTGCAGGTGAATAAAAACTTCTCTGCATCTGGGAAGAATGATTTGGGCCAGAGTTAGCCCAAAAATTATCCAAAAAAAGCAAACAAAAAACCCTAAACGAGAAAAGCAACACAAAGCAGTGTGGAGCAAGTAATGGTTTGTGTTTTAAGCAAGCCTTAATTCCAGCTGATACCCCAAATCTTCAGGGCAATCCCTGACATCCAGGAATGGAGCTGAGTGGAGCAATTTTGATGAAGGCTGTTGAGTGCAAGGATGGCTGCAACATGGATAACATTTAAGAGGTTGGCTTGAAGTAAGGGAATAACAAATCTGAGAAATACGGAGATATGCCAATTCTCAGTGACTGACGTGCTTGATGAAATTTCATTGCCTAAAAAATATTATGGAATATCTCATTGCAGGTTAGTAAAATTGTGAAAATCCTAATCAAATGCCTTTGAAGCTGGTGAAGTAGAGAGTTTGTTGACCACCCAAGAGAAGCAGAACTTTTTAGCAGGGAAAATCCCATACTGAATTATTTTATTTAACCAAGTCACTAACAAAACCAAATTATTGAGACTCAGATACTTCAAAGTATTAAAATAATTAAAGATGCCAAAGCCATCAGTAGTTGAGAAGCTGCTTCTGTAGACCCTGAAACTCTGGCCCTAAATTAAACATCAGTGGTACAGTGTTGGTGTCATATTTAATAAAATCATTATCCATAGATAAACATCTGCTCCTTTTAAGTATTACTGTTACAATGCAAACAGGAAGAACTTTTTTTCTCTCAAATCCTTTATTTCAGACAATTTTACAGATTGAAAATTTACTTTTAGAAAAAACAACCCTACCTGAATTATTGCTGGCTCCCAGATCAACATGGCAGAGAGTGAAGAAGCCTGAACTGAATGGGAGGTGTACAGTAAATGTTCTGCTAATTTGGGAACCACCTCTCCTGCCCAAATGAGCTTTGGTTCTTGGGGATTTGCTGTTTCCCCAGCCTTCAGCCCAAGCAAGGCAGGGATGCAAGCCAAAACACCTGGAAAGCCAAGCAAGTTGTCTTCAAGACTGGAGAGTAGGGGGAGAAAGGGTGAGCAAGGAGACTTACAGAAGTAAAACAAAGATTTGAAAGGGGTGGGAAAAGTAAGAGAGAAGCAGATAAGGCAGGTTTTTATTTTAAAGCTGTAGAGCAGGATAGATGGAAATGAAAGAAGAGGGAAGAATGAAGAGAGAGGGAAAGGGAAACCTATTTGGAAAATGTAAAGGCAGAATCAGAATCAGAGGGATAGAAAGAGAAAAAGAGAACTAGGGAGGGAGTGAAGAGAAAAGTTAATAAAAGATTCCTCTTGCACTGGAGTTTTTTCCTTTCACCTTTTACCTTCTGTAAAAATACATTTGTTATTGGTAAAAAAAAGGAGGGGTAAGACTGGGTTGCAGTGACCCCACATGAGTACTGAAGTTTGGCAGTGAGATGCCTCAGATTGTACCACCGATAAGCAAGTATGCCCAGTGCCAGTGCAGGGAGGAGGAATCAGTAACATTTTGTGTTGTCACTCCAAACACACATACCTGAAGAATTGCCAGGACCTTGCTTGGAGCAGATCAACCAGAGGAAGCAGAGAATACTCCAGGTGCTCTGCAGAGCAGCTCTGTGCTGAGAGGGAAGCATTCCCTGCCCAGGGCAGCACAGGAGGGTTAATGTGGGGCTGTGCAGATGCATTCATGGCCCTGCAGGTGTGGGATGCTGTCTCCTTCCAGAGCACTGGCTGGGCTGCAGGGGGTGAAGTGTAGGCAGTGGTAGTTGTGCTACAGCCATCGGGGTCTCTCCCTGCTTTTTTGTTTGTTTGGTTTGGGGGGTTTTGTTTGGGAGGAGATGAGGTGTGGTGTTGTTTTATTTGGGGTTTTTTGTAATCATGCTGCCTGTAGCTGTGGTGTTTTGAGCTGGTGCAGTCAGGCTGCAGCTTTGCTCCTCAGGGTGCACTGGAGCGTGTTCTGTGTCCGAAATACCTCTGCGTGGTGGAGATGATGGTACCTCTGACCTTGTGCAGCACAGCTTGTAAACCTGCCTCTTAAGGAAAATTAAAGGTGGTTAGAGCTTTTCTGGGCTGCTGCCTTACACAACTATGAAGTAGTGTGGGTTGTTTTGAATGAGGGGCTTTGGCTTCTTGACTCAGCCTCTCCTGCAAGGGTTTTGTGCAAGCCCATGTCATAACACTGCTGTGCAGAGCAGTGTCTGGGAATACAGAACTGACTCTTCCTACATTGAGCTACAATTTATATTCTGCTATTTAAAAAAAAAATCTCCTTATCACATAGACTCCATTATTGTACGTTGTATTATCCTGAACAGGAAAAATTGCAGGCTTACATCTAGTTTTCACTCTCTTTTATTACTTTAAGCAGCAGGTAAGGTTATAATCCATCTGTGTTTGTGACCTTGAACAAGAATGGACACTTTCTCATTTACATAATGCTGTTTTTACTGAGCCATTAAACTGCAGAAAAATAGGGCCAGCATGAAAAGTAGTCATCTACATATGTTAAAAAATAACTGCAGTAAATCCAACTGAAGAAAGCAGACTTTTAAAAATATGCGACAGTTCAAGAAATTAAAAAGCAAATGGACTGTAAAGGCAGTTTTACTGCAAGCAAAACCTGCTAAAATAGGACCCTTAACAAACACCTCTCTCTGCGTTTGGTTTACTGGTACTCTGCCAGCATGAAAGCTGCTTCTCTGACAGTTCCCACTGCCATCAGGAGGGATGCTCCTCTTTCCCCTGGGAGCCACAGCTCTGCAGCCTGGGGCACTGGGGTGCCCCAGCATTATGAACCTGCTTCAAAATGTTGCCTGGGGGAAAATGTACAGATGGACTGCATCACAAATTGTGTATGTTAGTGCTGAGATATGAAATAACCTCAACTTCTTCATGTTGTGAATAACCATTACAGCAGGAGCTGTAATGACAAGACATGGTGATTTGGAAGGAATGAAACATTTGATTTACTGCTGTTGATTCAATTTCTGAAATGGGCACTAATCTTGATCAATAGGCTTTCTTTTCTACTGGGATACATTTTATCAAGCTGTCACACTGACTCCTGTTTTTTAGCTTGTGAGGTTGTTAACTTGTGCCGTGCTAGGCAGGATTGTGCCAGGCCTTTTGCGGGTGAGGAGGAAAGGGAAACCTCTCTGCAGGCAACCAGGGGTGGGTCCTGCTGCTGGAGAGCACAAGGAGCTCCCTGCAGGGCTGGATGGGGCTGCATGTGGACAGGTGCCCCTGTGCATCCCCCCTGCAGCCCCTCTTCGTGGGATGCAGGCTGTAGGTGAGCCGAGGGCAGTGTGTGCTGGGTCTCTGTGCTGCGCTGCCTGGTTTGCAGCAGTTCCCTTTGGCACTCCAGGAGCTGCACAGAGCTCTGTGGGATCAGCTGCCATCAGCAGACATGGGAGCAGGGTGGAGATGGGTGATCCCAGTGTACAAACCCAGCACCAGTTTCCCTGCAGCAGCTGTTCCCATCCCCAGCTGTAGCCACAGCAATGAGGGAGGGGCACAGCTCACATTTGTGCTTTTGCAGTGTATCATTCATTTGTATTACAGTCGCTCCTAATGGCCCCAAATGAGATCAAGGCAGCTCTGGCTGGAGGCTGTGCACACACTGTGAGGCACTCCTGAATCCAGGAGCATCTAATCCTATCAGCCAGTGAGTGTCTGCAGGGTGGAGAGTGGCTCGTGCCTGTGAGTTCTCCCATGTTCTCCCATATGCTCCGTGTTTCCCTGGCCAGTCTGCTGCTCAACACAGATTCCCCCCCCAACAGCAAAGTGTGAAAGCAGCTGTCATTTGAGATGGAGGTTTGTTTATTAATGCCGTGCACGTCAAATACATTCTTTTGGGCTCTATTAGAAAGGCAAATAGTTACTGATTGCCTGAGTCTTAAAACTGTACAGCTTTTCCTGTGGAGACCTGACCATTTGGAGTGGATACTCTCCTACAGAATGGAAATTCAGAACAAAACCACCCTGTTTGGGGCTGAGATAGGAGAGAACAGCCCTGGTTTCACATTTGGAAAAAGTTCACAGGGGATGAGCTTTCAAACAAGGCTCTGAAACCCATGATTATGCTAATCCAATAACCTGAGGGCCATGGATGAAATCCTGAATTCATTAAAGTTAGTGACAAAATATCCTCCCCTAGGGACTAGGGGAATGAAGCAACTGGCAATCTATTATTTCAAAATGCAAGCTGATTAATGAGGTAATTTTTATACAGATCGAGGTATGTTTTTTGTCCCTTTCTCCAAGACCCAGAAATATATCCTAACTTGATGTTTCATTCAAACGTCATATAAGAGATGCCAGAATCCTGACACCAGTGTGTTTATTTAATCTAAGAAGCATTGTAGATACAAATTTTAATGATGTCTGGACTTGCAAGATCTATGGCTTCAGCAAGGAAAAGAGTTTCATCTGGAAAGAATTTACAATTGCAAATTCAACGTGATTTTTCAGAATTGTATCAAAAGATTTGAAATATGTGGGAAATTTTAAGACTATTTCTGGAATCGTGGTTAAACTCAGCTGTCATTAAAGGTGAAGTTCCAGAGAAAGGGAAAAAGCCTGAAATGTATCATCCTTAAGCACTCATAAAAAGCTGGAGGGTAATTAAAAATAACTTAATGAAACATGTTGCTTTTATTATCTTCTGATGTGATTCTCATGAGGTCAGGGAGCAGACATTATTTGAGGTAACTGTAATTTTCATTGCATAATATGGGAGGGGAAGGCGTTGGTAGAAGAAAACTCTTCATTTTGGGGAGCGCTGGGTAAATCCCTTTTTTCTCCTTACTCTTTCCCATCTGAAACCAGAAGACAGCTGACCCTAAGGTCAGACTGGGCTGTCCTGATCCAGTCGTGTCAGTAGGCTTTGCACAGGCTGCTGTTTAACTGCCTTTGTTGTGTCTCTGTGTCTCTGCAGTGTGATAATGACAGGTGCATATAACAACTTCTTTCGAATGTTTGACCGCAACACCAAGCGGGATGTGACCTTGGAGGCTTCCCGGGAGAGCAGCAAACCACGAGCCATCCTTAAGCCCCGGAGAGTCTGCGTTGGAGGCAAGAGGAGGAAAGATGACATCAGTGTTGACAGTTTGGACTTTACTAAGAAGATCTTGCACACAGCATGGCACCCAACCGAGAACATCATTGCTATAGCAGCGACAAACAATCTGTACATATTTCAGGATAAAGTGAACTCAGAAATGCACTAGATTTATCAATATCCCTCTATATTTACAAACCAGCCTCTTGAGAGTTGTAGAAGGATGTGATCTTCACAAAAATTGTCGCTTCTGTGGTGGGATTTGTAGGTTGCATCCTTTCATCCCTCAGCCTGTATCATTATTGGTGGCAAGCCAATTCTTTTCCATCACTGCAACTGTATGAGTAAAAGGCACGAGTGCAAATCCAGTACTGTGGTCTGTATCGGTTCCTTTAAACAAGCAGGGATATTTATTCAGTTTATTCCTGAGGAGGGCTGAGACTCCTCAGCCCCTGTCCATCCTTTTGAGGGTCTCAGTGGTTTGCAGGACTGTGGTGTTCTGGTGCCCTTCCTGCTTTTGCAGTGCACAGCATTTACCACATTGTTAGAGCTTTTTGCCTCAGTCTCTTGATTGGTTTTTTTCCCAGTGCTGTTTTCTTGTCTTTCAATTAGGCCAAGCCTGTTTGAAGGAATGAATAGCCACATCCCTTTAGAGCATGTGGCAGATTGGAGGGACCTCATGAGAACTGGAGCTGGAAGCAGAATCCCTGCTGGTGAAAAGCTGCCCCTTTCTCTCCCATCCCATTCCCTTCTTTACAATATCCTCTTATTTATTTATTTATTTATTTATCACATTACTTTGTGCTTCACCTTCCCAAGTGACTAAGTGACAGACTGGTATAGTTACTCAGCCAGCTTATTTTAAGAAGTTTATTCTCCATGGTTCTCTTTGCTCTATTAAAAAAAATTAAGTAGTATCTTCATTGTGTGAGGACCATTACAAAACTTGGCATTGCAACTCTGGAGGGACTGCCTGGTCAGACACAGCCTGGCAATTCACACACAAACCCGTGCTACCATTTGGGGTTAGAGTTCTGGAAACCTTGGGTATAAGTGCTCTCCTTGAAAGCAGCAACCAACTTGAGTGGGAACAAAGTTACATCTCTGCTAGACACTTGATAAAGTCCCTTGTTTGTTGTTTGCAGAATGGTTATGTTAATCCTGGCCTTTAGGGAGCACAGGCAATGCCTGGTATCTGTAACTGTGACAATAATGGTGCTGCAAGAGGCAGCACCGCTCAGTGAATTTTAACACTTTTAAATGAGGCCACTTCTGGGAGACAAAATTAGTCCTCGAGAAACATGAAAATTTGAAAAATCCAAACCTAACAAAACCTTTCTCCATAGAAATGCTGTTAGATCTATCTCTGTTCTGTAATGATGATAAATGGAAAAGGAAAGTACACAAAAAATAAGGCATGCAGGAATGGCACGGGAACGATGCCATGGGCAGGAAGTCCTCTTAATCCAGGAAAAGAAAGTTCTGCTGCACCCTTAATAGCTCTGGCAGAAAATTCAATATCCCAAAGGATTCCTACTCTAACCATGAATAAAAGAGCACAACTCACATGACCTGTTAATCTGCCCGTATTAAAACTCCTCAGAAAAAAAAGTCTTTAAGCCATTATGCACTGATTTCTTGGTAAGTGGAGAATGTACTGATTAAGGGATCTGCATGCTTTTGTATTTTGGTTTGGGGGAAGGGTGGGTAAAAATCTGCTTACAAGAAATAAAAAAACAAAGTCTAGAGCTTTTATATGACATCTCAACACCACACCTGAAATCTGTCTGAAGTTTTCTAGATCAATGCTGTATATTTTGTGTGTAGAAGCACAAATACATGTGCCCCAGTTTCCAGCCACACTAAACACATACGGTATGAAATGTGTAGGGTGATTTTAAAGGGAACAAAGAATGTTTGTTTATAAAATACTGTGTGCTGTAGCAGGCATGGACAGTATATGTACATATTTATTCTAACAAAATTTAACAGAATTGCCTTTTCCTTTTCTTTTTCCTTGTAAAAAGGTTTAAGAGTGTCGTAAATTGTATAGAGAGCTTGTTAAAGCCAAACTACTGCTTCAAGGGTGTCATACAATTTCTTTGACTTTTGGACCCCTCCATTAATCTTTGCAGCTCAAAAAGAAAAAAAATTGCTATCAGCTCATATTGGCATTTACAGCTAGAGATACTGCAAAACATATATTTAGCTTTTAACATTCTCAAGTAAGATTCTATAGATAACTTATTCTAAAGCAGATCTTAATGCAACCTTTTTTTTTTTTTAATTTAATTTGAAGTACCTTACTCTGTTTCAGCTTTGGGTACCAAAAAGAACATGTTAAAATTAAATAAACAAATATATCTTTGGAGCTTTATAAAACTAATTAAATACCCAGCCAAAATACCATGAAGTAATTCTAGAGGAAATAAATAGAAACCTTTCAAAGACCAGTATTCCGTTCCTGTCTTTGACATCACTGTTACAGATCGGTTTCCTGGTTTCTTGAATGTATGGAAAGTTAACATCGTCATTGTGAACGTTTCCAACTTTTCTTTCTCTTTTTAGTTTGAACTTTCAGTGGTGTAGAGTAAGTGATGGTAAAGTTGGTAAATCTGATTGTTTTGAAAGCTGTTGTTCATGGCTGCATTTTTTGTGTTGCACAAATTAGCTAACTGTTGTTGAATAAAAATATAAATATGTTAATACCAGCTTTTTCAATAAAACTACAACCAAAAAAGGCATAAATAGATGACTTCAAGGCACAGCTTATTTTTAAGCTAGGCGAGAAAGAGTTGTTTTAGCTTCTTTTATAGAGGAGGAAGAGTCACAGGGATCAGGACATGGAGGGCAAGCTACTGTGGGAACTTCAACTGTTGTGGCAGGTGGAGGAGGGAATACATGCCACAAGTGGGATTAGGGTGTTGTGTGATGAAGAGTGTGGGCAGCTGTAGCAGAGCTGGGGCATGCTTTAGGTTCAGTCCTGGGACTAGCTTTTTCTTTTGCTCATAGCCCAACCTGGACTTCAGGAGTTTTGAGTCTCCATTGCCTACAGATGGAATCAGAGGCGTGCAGTGTGCATTGACACACAAAGTCACAGGTAAAAAATGGCATTGGTTTTGTCACCAAGACTGTGGGAGAAACAAAAGCCCTCCAACAACATTTTTAGTGTTAGAGAATCAAGGCATTACTTTATTTCTGGCCAGGATGTTGTTGTTCTGGCCAGGATGTGCAACACAAATAATTTCATTCACACATAGCCCAGGTGTGCAGAGAAAATAATTCCATGATACATGAATTTTACCAGATTTTTCACAGTCAAGGCCCATAGAGATTCATTGGTTCAATGTTCATTGGCTCCAAGTTATGTAGTTTGGTTTCCTACTGGATCTGGATTTCTTCACCTCTGATGTTAATTAGGTACTCACCCCCTGATTTCCTTATCAGTCTTTTCTGGATCAGGTGTCTCCAACCATGCCAGGGAGCAGTGTCTGAGGTAGATGTCTGTTGATGTTCTGCTGATGGTCATTATCTTTTTGGGTATCTTTTGGGCCACTCCCACTCTGTTGAGATATTAACCTCATCAGGCCTTCACCTGGTAGAACAATGCCCTGGAAAAAAACTCCAATTCCCTTCCCCTGGGGCAAAGCTGAACACAGGTTGGACTCGATGATATCAAAGATCTTTTCCAACCTAGTTCATTCTGCGATTCTGTCAAAACTGGCTAAAGTTATAAAATTTTTAAAAAATTAAATTGGTATATTTTCCAACTGTCATCACTGGCCAGGTTTGAGACCTTCCAGCCATGGAAGTGTGTCAGGGATGTGGCCAGGCCAGCCTCCCAAATGAGACTGGCCCAGGTGACAAACCAGAGTGCTTCCAGCAGAGCAGCATCCTGCTTTCTCCCACCACTGATCTCTACCACAGGGGAAAATAAAATATAATAATAAAAACTGAAAAAATGCTGGCTTGGCACACACAAAATCATTCTCCTTCCAGTCCAAGCTGGTGCCTGACTCTCCGTGGTGATCCTGACTCTTGCCCCAGTTGTGGGGCAGCTCTCTGGAATCTCAGTCCAAGGCAGCTGATCTTGCTTGTACCCGGGGTGAGGAGCCTCCCTCCATCCCTACACACAAGTTAGACACTGAGGGGCTGAGGCCTTTTTCTGGATGCAGACCAGAATAAATTTGCCTCAGCTGTTACATGAGGCAGAGTCTGGCTTTGCACAGCTCTCCCAGAGCTTACATGCTAATTTTTTTCACCCCTTTTTGGGATGACACAGTCAATCCCACTCATTTAGATGGACAAATATGACTAGGCACCGAAGAGAGAAATCTCAGCTGAAAATCAACACATCAAGCCATACACTATTTACCTTTCCAGTTTCCCTTTTCATCCCCAAATACCCAGTAGGAGCAGGAGCCAGATGGCTCACTAGCATGCTTTTGAAATTTTCACATGCATACTTAGCAGCTACATACGGCAATTTAACCCTTTGTGGCTTGGGGGAGATACTGGCATGAGCCACCTGCTTCTGTGGTTGCAGCCAGGAAGTTGTCCTGCTTGAAGTTTGTTGGAGCCTTTGGTTGTCCCTGATGAGAGGACAAGTGGAAGGATTGTTTGCCTTTATATCAAATTTTCAGTAACATTATTATCAATTTGCTCCCGCTCCCAATAGGAATTATTTTCCATTTGCAGTCTTGTCAGCAAATTGTATTGAGTCTAAAATTAGAGCATAAAGGCACTTGCCTTGCTCATGTGGCAGAACCAAGATTACTGGAATGGGCCTAATTTTATAGGGATTTTATATTTCTTAGGCTTTGTGAAACCATTAAATGGTTTCTGGAAATTCTGTAGAGGCCAGCTCTGAAAATGTTTGCTCTCAGAGTGCACCATGGAAAAGCATTTTGTAGCAGTGAAATTTTATTTTCCTTCTCTCTCAAGTTGGATAAGGATCAAACTTTTACTCATGTGAAAGTGAACACAACTCTTTAGGCAGTTGTAGATCCTAAATCTGGCCCATGATACAAAGGAATTTATGTGGAGCACTTGACTGCATAAAGTCCTCAGTTCCCTTAGCTCTGAAAGCTGCAATGAGTTTGGATCAGCCACACAGGGTACAGCTAATTACTTGTCTTTCCATTTGCCAATTGAGGCAGTCAATGAGTAGGACAAGATCCTTGAACCAACAATTCCATTAAACAGTTATTTCAAGTATCATGACAATACTGTACATTGTTTTTATAGCATGGCTGCTCAAACAAATAAACCCTACAGCAGTGACTCAGTCAAAGTATGCAGGCTGGTTTCCTGGACAGCCAATCCTTGTTTTAAAACTAGTATTAATGATACTACTAACCTGCATGTCCCATGCAATAGCCTGAACCAAGCAGATCAGCTTTAAATACAGGACAAAATTCTTCAGCTGGCAATAGGTATGTGAATACAGCGCTATGTCTGTCCTTCATGGAGAAGAGTACTTAGCTCAAAGAACTCCAGAAACCCCATCACCACCTTCTTTGGCTTCATCATAATTTGTCAAACAGGAGAAACAATTCTGGGGGCAGGGCCGGGGGGGGGTGGGGGGGGGGGAAGAGGAATCACTGTATATTACAAACAAAAAAACCAAAAATAAATAACTGAAATTGGGATTTGGGTGTCAGATTGGGTGAAAATAGGTTGATATTCCTCCATTCTATAGCTGTGATATAAATGCTGTCCAAGCAAGACACCAGAGTGATACCCCACTGTCGATAACTTCTGCTAACACCCCAGCTCTGGCAGGTTCTTGGTTTCATTTCCCTTTGGTGAAGCTTGAACCCCTCCAGCAGCTCTGCATGGTGCTCTGGACCACACTCCTCCTCACTTTAGTGGGAAGGTGCAGAAAGAAGCAGAGGTTTCCCACAGATAGGAAAGATCCCATCATTGTGATCTATTTGCAATACAGAAGGTGATGCTCACAGAATATTTATGCAGATCTTGGACTGCCTTGTGGAAGAGGTGGGGAGGAAAACATTGCTGGTTCAATTATCATCCTCTGACATCTCTGCTAACACCTTTCCAGGATGAACAGCTGCACTCTCTGTTTCTCACAGCTATTGATCTGCAAACCCAGAGAGATGTTGCTGCATTAATTGAGCTCTGTCAACATGTTCAAAATATTCTTTGCTACCCTCACAGGTAAAGACTTACTTTAGCATGAAATGAGAGATAAGATGCACTATTTTATACCACCTTCCTCCACATATTTTGTAAGGCTTTCTTTTAAAATATTTGGCTATTTTGAGCTGCTATTGTAATATTGCAAATGAATTTTGAGGCATCTAATGCTACTTTTAAATCTGTATCTCCTAATCACTTTCAAGAACTGCAAGAAATCTCTCGCTGAACAATTTATCCCCAAGGTCTTGTCAAACCTGTCCCAAAACCAGACTCTCCTGAGATCCACTTTTCATTATCAAAGAGCAGAGAAGATGATTCTTGCTTGTGAAGGACAATTGAAGCCTGAGGCTATCTAAAGAAGGGGAAAGAAAGATTTCCCTTGCTTCCTCTCCAGAGTTCCCAGTCTTATCCCACACACTCTCCTAGCCTGTTGTGCTGCCTGTTCTCTTTGTGCTTTTCCTTCTACCACATCCTGTGACCCCCCACATTCTCCCTTCTGCCTTCTCCTTCAGCAACATACAGTGGCCAGAATCCAGTAAAACTCTCCAGTGACTCCCACCCCTGGAGCAAGCCCAGCTCCCTCAGGCAGCTGCAGGAGCAGTTTCTCACCAGCCCAAGGGGAAGTGCCCCATCAGCTCCCCCTCTCCTGGGCTGTCAGAGGGGAAAGCCCCATTTGCCAGTGTGCTATATTTCAAGTGAAAGATCTACAGAATTGAAGAGGTTGTATCTTAGCAACCACAAATGCATTAAGAAAGCAGTTTAGCTGTTTAAACCTTCAATTACAAAATCCACCACAAAGAGGCAGCTGCTGTGCACAAGACACAAAGCCTATGCAGCAGTTCCCCATGAGGGACAAAACTGCCCTGTGCACATCCACCTGCCAAAGGCACCTGGCTGAACCGTTTCCCTTCTCTGCACAAATAAGAGGGTGCTGTCATGGCCCACACTCGCATCCTTTTCTCTCCTGCATGAAGAGAAATGGAGAAAATGCATCTTTTTGCAGGGAAACCCTGAGGTTTTGTATATTGATCTTATGCCCATAGGACCAAAGCAAGGTCTTCAACATTTTCCAAGGAGAAATAAAGGAGTCCCACAATGAAAACTCAGAGTGAAATAGGCCTAGCGTTGTGATCACTTCGCAAGAGTTGCTGTGATGCAGGAGGTATACCCTGATTTATACAGAATCCCAATCTTTTCCCTTCCTGGGTAGTACTTTAATTATCAGTCCTCAGATACACAATTCCCACAGTTCTTTTCTTCCAAGGGTTTGTGCAACTGGAGTCAAGCCTCTCTGCTTTATGTGGACACTCCATACAACAGCTGTTTCAAGGTTTCCTTATCATGCCTGCAGCAAACCTGGATTTCATCCTTGACCTGAAAAAGTTATAACAAAAACTACAGGACATCCGCCAAAGTTAGTTTAGACAATTCACCAATTTCTGCCTCTAAACCTTTCTTGCCAGTATTTAGTGCACATTCTGTTCCATTCTACATTGTTCTCACTGGCCGGATCCCAGCTGTGTGATGACACACAGGGTGAACCCATTGCCCTGCAAAGGGAGCTCCAAGGACCATTGTTAATCGCTCCAAAGGGAGCTGCCTGAGAGGAACACGCAGCAGGAGTGGTGCAGACTCCCTCATCCACAGACTGAAAATATTTTGTGCACAAAGGTAGGACTTAACCCATAAACACAATCCATAAGCAGCCTCTGAGGGCAGTAGGAGCACATCAAAGGCAGGTCCTTGCACTGCCCACAAACTTCTT
This sequence comes from Onychostruthus taczanowskii, assembly GCF_017590055.1. Taxonomy (NCBI): domain Eukaryota; kingdom Metazoa; phylum Chordata; class Aves; order Passeriformes; family Passeridae; genus Onychostruthus; species Onychostruthus taczanowskii. Next base: position 18,475,361 of record NW_024499239.1, on the reverse strand, counting down.
CTTCCCCCCCCTTCGCTCTTATAACTAATCTTCTAGGTGTAAAATTTATTTCTGGGCTAAATAGACAAATGGGGATATGAGCATCATAAAATCACCCTAGGACAGACAGGAAAGGTGGCACCCCTTGTCTTTCTTGCTCTTGCTTCATAGATGCACTATTCTGGAGAAACTGAATATCATAAACAAAGCAAAAAAAGAAATTCTGCCAGGGCAACTACTAGCCACAAAGAGTGTTCCTGCTAACTAGGACTGTGATATAAAGCACAGGCATATACTCAGTGTATCCACCTCCGTTTAAAGACTGTGTATCTCTAAGCTCAGACAGAAGAGCTGTCCTGGGCTAGAGAAACTTCAGGCTATAGGATTGAAGCACTCCATGGAGATTCACTTTTTAAACAACGATTAAAGATCAATTGAACTGTTACTAGAAGCAGTATTAGGGGAGATTTATGAATCATCCATTAATAACTGTAGGAAAGCATCTTCTGTAAAGAGAAAACTGAAAAATCCATTTATTGCAAAACCAATTGCTGGGCTCATCATCTGTCTGTCACACTGGTGCAAGGGCACACATACGGGGAATGTGTCAGCCATGGACTGCTTTCAGTGAGCAAGTTGGTAAATTCCTGCCAGTATGTGCTTTGAACAAAATTTTAAAACAAACAAACAAAAAACACCCCTGAATTGTTTTGCATTGCATCTTCTGGATTCAAATTGGATTGAATTTGTTTTGATCTTGAAGGATTTTTTTAAAAGCTGGTTCTTAGAGTATTCAGACAATTATATCCCTCCTGACCTTCACATGGCATCTTTGGCTTTGATTCTAGACAAATTCTTGATCAGAACTTGGTCTGTAGACTACTTCCAAAGCATCTGAGCCCTATTAAAATAACATTTCCATTACCTAATTAATTGTTTGAAGCTGTTTTCAGTGATTGTTTATTGAAGTTATAGTTTGTCACCTGAGGCAACAGCATGGCTTGTTGTCGTGGAAACATCTCTGCTGTCACCAGCGATGAATAGGGAGGGAGGAACGGGAGAGGAGCTACAGAGGAGATGCTTTGTTGGAATGCCTTGCTCTTTAAAGTGACTAAATTATTTCAGATAAAGACAGGCCATGCTGAGATAGACAAACACTGATTCCTGGGATATTATGGGCTCTGTGGGCTTGGTTCAAGCCCTTTCTAATTTAGCATGACACAGCTCCTGCTGTCAGGCACTCCTGTCTCCTGTGGTTAACAGCAACGTTCACAGGGCCCTTTCTGTTGCCAAACTTGCTATTATTGCACAAAAATCCTGCCACCTACAAAAATACAGCAAAACATCTCTAGAAACCTGCTGTCATCTATCTATTTGATCTGTAAAAGATGAAAAAGCAGTATTGCATAGTGTTTCTTATTGGCCTTTACCTGGTGTGTGATCTTGCCACAAGTTTTCTGCATTCCCAAATCCTTGTGTTAACTAATGTCCATGGGTATCCCAAGCAAGACTTGCAGTTAGGTAGAAGCCATTCTGATTAAAGGGAAATTCTAAGTTTTTATTAAACTCTGCCACAAATTTCCTCTCTTTCTTGCAGATGATAACAGAGAGTTAATAAAAAGGTTTAAGCTCTGATAAACTGTGATTATTTTTTTTTGATGCGGGAAGAAAACAGAGTTTCCACCAGCAGCACCATCAGGACTGGGTTTTGTCCCTACTCACTGTACTACAGCACCAGACAATGCAGATTGATGCTGACAGGCTTATGAGATCTTAGAGACAGGAACATTCTCAGAACCTGTTGAGCTGCAAAGCAGCTAGGCTGCACTTTTCATAAGTTTCATATGCTGTTCATTTATCATTGTGCAGGTTTTTTTTCCTCACAGAAAAATAGATCTTTTTCCTCCCTTTTCGCAGTCTTGGATTGCAGGCACACTCCACAACGATGCTTTTGCTTGGCATTTGTTTAACTTCACTTGTATCTGGCAGGGAATCGGCTTCACAAATGGTTATCTATTTTTCATAAGAGGGTTTTTTTTTAACTGCATTTCCTCTTCGAAATGGAGTAAAACCAGACCCTGAGTCTTTGTTCCTTGGCGATGCCCTCTGGAGACAGCGGCAGAGGCAGGAAAGCGCAGCGTGAGCCTGGAGTGCCGCCTGATGGCGCGGGAGGCAAAGCGCCAGTGCGGTCCCTGCCAGCTGGGGACACCTGGGACACCTGCCCTCTAGACACCTGCCCTCTGCCAAACTAGCAAACTTACCATTTTCTTGCAGAAAGTCCCGAATAGCAAAGCAGTACAGCGAGGCTCCAGGCAGAGGTGTGCTCTCTCTGGAGGTTAATGCCCCTGCGGGAGGACACGACCTCCTGGATGCCCTTCCTGACTTTTTAGAGAGCGTACTCAGGTATTTTTTAAAGGAAGGCTATAAGCAGCCTTTCCATGTTCCTGTTCTGCTTCAAAACTTGAAGTTCAAGCTTAGTTAGAGGGGAGGAAAACACAAGTTTTCTCAGTGCTTAACACTTCACACTTCCCTTTAAGGGGAAGGCGACTCTCATATTTTCCACATCAGGCTATGATTCCTAAGAGGAACTGCAGGATGCTAATGATTTGTTTTTCTCCTAGAGTAAAAGGTAATTAAAGCTTTTGTGTAATAATGTGAAAATAAATGAACCATCTTAATGCATATAAGCAGTGATGTGATTTAGTGTTTGGTTTCCAGGCATCCTATTTGCATGCAACACTTGCTTATATGTAGGTGCCAGATGCAGGTATGTTATCTCCTTACAAGTTGGCAAATTGCACCTAATTTTTGCTGCGTGGATTAATATATTTCTTACTCAATGGCATAGTTGTTGGTTTTCCTTCATATCCATCTGCTGTTCAAACAATTGCAGCTGTGAGTTGGAGTGCAGCTTCTTACAACCTCCTTCAGCTGTTACTGGATGTGAGCCTTACCCTGAGAGACTGCAAAGGGTTTCAGAAATATTGAAACCTCCTTTGCCTTTTCCAGTGGAAACAGAGAAGGCAGAAGGCAGACAAGCAGCTCAGTGTAAGAATACAGGAAAGCACTACACTACCCCAGTGGTGACACAGAATGGTTTGGGCTGGAAGGGACTGCCAGCCCCCCTGCCATGCACACGGACACCTTCCACAAGACCAGACTGCTCAGAGCCCCCCCCAGCCTGGCCTTAAACACCTCCAAGGATGGGGAAGCCACAGCATCTCTGGGCAACATTCTTATTACCCTGTGTTACAAAAAAATTGCAACAAATTTCCATTTAATACCAGCTATTTTATGGCACTTAAAAGATCCATTAATTCTAAGAAATAAAACCATGTTAATGCCTACGGATCTACCATTTTTTTTTCCTAGGAGAACAAGGCAAAAACTCTGCATTCTTGCCTCCTGCAAGATGCTGTTAGTCATTACAGAGTGGGCTCTTAAGTTATTCAGAATTTCAATATGTGTTGTGTTGTTTTTCTGTGCTTATGGAAGAATGTACCAGTTTGGAGAACAATCAGTACTTTTTCATGTTACATTGAAGATGAAATTCAAATGAATATTTTTTCTAAATTCTTTATATTCTAAATGCTAAAGCTGAACTTACAGAACAGCTGAACCCAATTTAGAATTGTCAATAGCCATGCAACATCCTCCTCCTCTTTCATTAATTAATACTAATTTAAAAGACTGAATTTCCAGCCTAGAGAAAGGGCATCTGCCTTTGGAACTGTTTATAATTCATCATATATTGAAAACTGAATAAGAAAATAATAAATGTAGGAATCACTGAATAATTGACAACAGCTGCCAGATTCTGTGCCTCTCCAACCTAGAAGATGGACTGGTTTGGAACACAGAGCTGTAGCAGGAATGGAACAAAGTTACTTTGTGCTTTGTTTGCTTGCAAGGTGCAAAGAAAATAGAGGCACAATTTGCAAAAACACCTTGATTATTAAATTCCAGCAATTTTGTGATTGTCAGTTAAGATACACTTTAGAAAGATTTATTTGGTAAAGGTTTCAGAATACTGAACAGTAGATCAACAAGATCCATCAAAGTACTATTAATGTATCCTCTTTTTCCATAAAAATGAAAAAGCATCAAAGAGAAATACTTGAGAACTAGCATTAAAAAGCATTATTTAAAGGTCTTGAAGTAAAATTTGCTTCCTCTGTCCCTTGTGGCTGTACTGAAGAACTGAAAACAGATGGAAAATTACCTTCAATGAGCCACTGTGCAAAACTTCCTACCTGTGCTGATGGGAGGCACTTGACAAATTCAAGTATCCCCATCAATCCATCACTACAGAGCACATGGATTATTTTTCCTAGGATCTAGCTAATTCAGAGTTTGGCTCTGGGTGTTTTTTTTTCTTCATGTAAGTGCATAAAGGGTAATTATTTAACTTTGCACCTGACCAATACTGATATGAGTATTTTTGAAGGAGCTCTCCTCCTCTGAGGAACTAGAGATTTTTAGCTAATAATTCAAATTTTCAAATTTAGTAACAGTTATATGTCAATATCCTCTAACAACTTCCACAAAAAAAGGCTGAAATACAGGTTTCAGAGTTGTTATTATGATACAGATGGGGACTGAGGTACTAAGATTAAGCCTTTTAAAAAACAACTCATTCCAAAGTACCCTCCCTCCTCTTGCAAAACTTCCCACATCTGACTTGAGTCACTTTTTCATTTTCAAGACATGTAACAACACCTTCAAAATGCACCACAGTAAGTCACTAAGTTGACATCCATAGAAAGGGTAAAAGCTAAAAGGAGAAACTTTAACATTAGTTCTAAATCCCAAGACTGTTGCCTTTTTTCCCTCCTGACAAACATATGAATAGAAGTTTCACAATTGTGTATGTATGTAAGGGAAAAAAGTTAAAAAACTTAAAAACTTTTGTGCTTATATTTCAGAACCAGAAAGAATGTTTGGGTATGTACAAAGAGCCTATGGATATTCTAACAAAAGGAGGAGAAAGGCCTAAGTTTGGCTTATTTCCAGCCAAAATGGGCCTGGGTAAGGGAAGCTGTCAAAACTTGCATTTACTTGCTATCTTATTCCTTTTCTTTTCCCCAGGTGGAAATACTTGGCAAGTTTTCAAAGCTAGAAGCACCCTGAAAATATGGTTTTACTTCACAGATTTTCTGATGGGCTGAAGCATGACTGTGGGGCTTCGGATGGTGGGGGCTTCTGCCATGGGCACTGGGCAGCACACCTGGAGGTGCCTTTGGTGTACTCCCTCCCAACTGCAGCCCTGGGTAATGCTCAAGAGGATGCTTGTAGCTGGCATGCAGCCATTGCCCCACTGACCCCAAAAGTTTCCCCTTCTCTACCAGGTTTTCATTGCTAACCCTTCTCCCTGGTCCTGGTGATGACTGCCACAAAGGCAAAAAGGAATCTAAAGCAGGTTCAGTGGAGTGGTCAGGGGAATGGCAGGATGTATCTGTGAGCTGCAGCCACAGCGGCCATAAAAGGCCCAAAGTCACAACAAAAGCAGGGGGAAGCACTATGTGTAGACTGCACAGCTACAAAAACCTCACCTGGCACATCAGATTTTACTGTTGACTTCAAAACCGTCAAGTGCAAGTACAAGTATCTCACATCAGAATATTTTAAACATTCTAAATGGTACTTTTCAGTGAAAGCTGCTATCAGCACAACACAAACAACTGGTCACACTGTCAAAGCATAATGAACAAATGTTGTACCCATTTAATTCAAGTTTGTACTTCATGTTTATTTGCAAAATACAACTAATTAAACAAACATTCTAGTTCCGTTTCCACTATAGACTTTTAGGTATAATTTCAGTTGCTGTGGTTTGTCTGTTAGTGGTACCATCTCAATACCAGCCTTGGTATTTGCCTTTCACACACCAGCACGGACTATACCTTAGTGTAACCAATCAGAACAAATAGCAAATTTCATACACAATATTTAATGCTAAGTAGAAGCCTGGCGACTTTGTAAAACCTTGCTGGGGTGTGAAATGTTGTGCCCTTTCAAAAAATAGTGATCACTATCTTCTGGACAAATAGTGGAACAGTGATTGCTGTATGCAAATATTACCACCAGGTACTGACTCTAAGATCACTTTTTTCTAGAAAACACCAAATAAATACAAGCAATGAATGCAACAAAAGCTATTGTCAGCTACCTGTTCTAAACCACATCTGTGAAAATACAAATGGGCACATTGTGAATACTTAAAAGAGTAAAGTGCTTTTAACAATGAGCAAGTGAATGCATCTAGTGTTGTACCACAGGCAATATATCCATTTTGGACAAAACAGTTTCCATGCAATTAGTCAGCAGTAATCCCCTGCATTCATTTACAATACTAAAGTACTATATATTACTTCAGTCATACAGGGTTTAAGGTCAGGATACGGTGTGTACACTTGCAAAACTCAACCAGTGCTCTGTATTAGCACACTGTTTGAGCATTGCTACAGCAAGGTAGATTTTTGTTGGGTTTTTTTTTTTTCTCTTAAGGAGCCAAACCTTTGGTAGTGTAAATGCAGTGGACACTGAAAATACCACTGAACCAATATATGAGCACATTATGCAGCTGACAGGAATGGGAAGAAGAAAAAATCAAAAGCAAATTTAACAGCTTTATGCACAGTGCTCCTCCAATCCTGCTCTATTTTCACGTGCCTCCCTGCAGGTAAGAGTTTAGACATGCAATTCAAGCAAGTGATTGCTTTCAGTTCAAAGACAGGCCATTTACTGCCAAGACGACCCTCCAGAATTGTGCTGAATTCAATTATACTCCCTTGCCTCAAGTTCAGCAACACTTTTTTAAACTCATTGCTTGCCTTCAGCACAATATCTTTGGTTATATCATCCTCCTCTATAGGCTTGCTTCCATTTTTACTACTGAAAGGCATGCCCACAGTTATTTCAAATTTGTACCGATCAAACATTTTCATGTGGCATTTATGCTTTGTCAAAAACTTCAGACGACACAATTCTTCCTCCTCCAATGTAACATTTTTGGGATCACAAAGAGGGTAGGTTTCACCATACAAGCATCTCATCCAATCACCAATAAAAAATGGAAGCATATTTATTGCAGATTCTGCACTATTGTCGATTTCTGTCACGCGCACATATTTGAACCGCCCGGTCCACGTCACTCGGTGTCCTTCCAGGTGACTGCACAGGATCTGAGTACGTGCCATGTTAGTCTCCTTCCAGGCCCGGGGTCCACAGAGGAAACCATACTGATTCCACGTCAGGGTGGAGTTGTAAACTTTCATGCCTTCAGATCGATACACATAGAACCAACAGAACAGCACTACAGCTGTAATCCACACCAGAATGAGTTTCACAATCGAGCTTCGCGTGAGCGATTTAACCACTTCAACTACAGAGAAGTTAACCTTTGTCCACCATCGAAAGAGCAAAGGAACAGCACACAAAACCAGGGTCACTACAATTTTCATGAGCTCCAAAGACAAAAACCACTTAATGAGGTGGACAAGACACATCAGTGCAATGCCTACACCCAGCACTGGGAGGGCAAAGAGGAACAGGAAGTAACCAATGGATGCACGAACGAGCCCAATGCCAGAGGACTCCCGCAGAATGACCACAGAGAGTTCACACCACATAAAGCACACCAGGTATGGGACCAGGTAGCAGTAGGTGCCTTTAAAATTCCGTAGCTGGGCCATTCTAAAGAAAAGATAGAACAAGTACAAAAACAGAAGGCATGGGATGCTTACATTGATCACAAAGAAATGGCCTACAGGGACTGTAAAGAAAGTTTTCCCTAAGAATTTCAAGTAGCCAAAATTCCCAGGTAATATCTGTAATAGGGATAAGCAACCTGCAGCCATCTCAGTCATTAATGCCCTTCGTGTGTAAGGTTCTGCACACGTGCTTAAACTCATGTAACTTGTCACTGTGAAGAAAACTGAGACAGTAGCTAACTCTGAGCATGGTATACAGTCTTTGCTTGCTATAGGGAAGGAAAAAATTACAAAGAATACTGACAGTAAAAAGTAAAAGTATGGCTCTAAGTGATTCCATCCAAAGTTCACCTCAGCTTGCTCAACATCTAGATTTGGTTCAAAACGAAGCAGTAAGTCAGTCAAAGCACGGAAGTTTTCCCAAGCCTTACTGTCCTGAAAAACTTTCAGTGTGCAAATTACCATAGAAATGAAGGACAAATAGAATATGACTAATGGAATAATGAAGGCAAAAAACTCAATTGTCAGATTACTGATGATGAAGAAAAAGATGAGAGCATTGATATGGTGTGTTGGAACAATGGTAGATAGCCAATGCATTCCTGCCTTTGATGCAATATCTATAAGGTATTCTTTAATTTCCATAATGGCATGAAGTGGATATTTTACAACCTGGAAGAAGAGAAAGAAGCATTTTATTAACAAGCAGTTTAGTGTCTTTACATCACAGACATTCCTAGCTGAAGCAGTAGCAGCCAGTTGTCTAACCTCAGCTAACATGAACAGATTTATATTTCAGATCAATGCTGCCAATAAAATAAGATTACCGTGTCTGAGATTATTAGCTCCATTTTTATTAACTCAGTCAGATGAAGCTCAGAGACAATTTTGATTTCAGGCAAGATGTATTTCATTACCTTTGACACATATAATTAAATGGCTTCCTAGTCAAATATTCTGCTCTGCTAACTTCATACTGAAGATAAACTACATGGCTACAGCCCTGCATTATCTTAAGTCATTAGTTGAGCTGCGAGTACTGTACTTTAAAGCATGTAACTGCCACATTCTGCAAGGATTATGCTATACACTCTATGCATATAGACTGCAGGAAGTAGTGCCTATGATTCATATACACATACAGAAGTCTTTACAGCTGCAGTTTTGTCTTTAAACAATCCTTGCCAAGCATTTAGGGACATTAGATGCTGCAATCAATCCTCCTTTCCCCATAAAATGACAGTTTTTATGTTTTCCCAGATCGTACATTTTTATATTAATTAATTCAAGGGGAAAAGCCAAGAATGTTCCAGCAAATACCTGTGGCACTGTGATGAACTGGGACAGCATACCCCTAATGATTTGGGCAAAAGCTTGTTTATTTGCGAAGGCATCTCTGTTCTTCATAAATGCGTCTCTTTCAGACAATTAGCCATGGAAATGCTTGGAAAGAGACACCTTTCACTCCCCCTTTTTTTCCCCACCCCTGCATTATGACAATGGACAACAAGCTTACAGCAAAAATTCAGGTCAGGAACCACACACCCCCTACCTTGCCTAAAACGTATGCAAGTATTGAAGACATGCACCTTTATTTTCCCTTCTCCTTTCACTGTCTAGAGAAGTATCAGTGTAGAAGCTAACAGCAAGTTTTGTCATAACAGAACCTTTTCGTGCTAAGGATAATTTTTCCCACCTTCTTGCTCCTGTTTAAATTAGAAAGATATGAAGCGTATAACAACATCTATAATAAAAATAGGGCAGTGATGACAGGTACATTTAAATCCTCACTGAAGATGTAATGAAGGTAGATTGACCCCTTACAGGGAAAACTGTTGTCACTTTCTTTTAAATACGTGACTCATATATACTAAACTTGAAGCATATAAATGAGGTCAAGTCCAAAAAGAAGTTACAGCAACAATTCTGATCTATACAGACTAAATATCAGTATTAAGTGTAAGTCACTCCTGTTTTGTCTGTGATGATTAAGAGGCCATTCAACATAACCTGTTCTGTACTGCCTTTTTACCTTCAGTCGCAGGGGTAACTCTTCAGGACTCTTCCCTGCCAACTCATCATCTTCCTCTTCATGCATAATTAGGTTAGATGGGATGATTCCCTTTGCGTACTTCTTGGTAATTTCAACAAAGTCATCCAAAGCAATGAATTTTTTAGCTAAAAAGATAAAACGAAAATTTGGAGTAAATTTTATCACAACACTATATTGATTATGAACTGCAATATTAATTTTCTTTCCTGACAGAACCTAGTCTACAAAAACTGAACTACTGACAACATGTGTTTACCTTGCAACTTGTCCTGAGATTTCTGCTGAAAACAAAAAGCTCCTTGGGCCAGCAATATATATAATACACTACATCTTGTCAGATCAACAGGTAAGTTTATTATAATGATAAGTAGGATAACAGAGTGAGTGAATGTAGCTTATCTGCAAGTATTCCACAGGAAAAAAGACTACCGGATTAGGTCACAGTTTTAAATCATAAACTATTATATCTGCTTCAGAGAAATATTCAACAGCTGCATTGGAAAGAAAGATTGTACAGAAGCAGTAATGAATTATCTGCATGTCATCAACTGAAACACTGACTTCTGGTTTGTCATTTAGCAGTCATTTTTCTGAGTTCGGAAGTTACAGACATATAATTATGGGAAATACACAATTATATCTGTGAGACTAAATATGGATTACCTAAAGTGTATTAATTTAATATACTATGTGGCTATACAAAAGGCCTCCTCCAAACTGTATCAATTATGATCTAAAACAGCTACCAGCAACAAAACAGACTTTGCTCTGTTTACAGAGACAAAATTCATCCCTCTGCCCTGGAAGATCCTTATCCAGTCCTGTGAGCACAAGGGAGGCATGGGGTTACTACTGAAAACTCCAGGGACACGGCAGGACAGATGATTTACACACTGGTTCAAACTCTTTGCACCCAGTTCTCTACATCAGCATGAATTAACTAGTTTCTATGGCAGACAAGCTTGATGCAGTTTGTAAAGGAGAATAATTAACAGCATTTTTTTTTCCATAAACTAAAGCAAATTACTTCACTGTACACATGAAAGAACTGAATGACAAAAATCTGTAACACACCTCCTACACAGTAAATTTAACTCGTTAGCTGATGCAAAGATATGAAAGCTGACCTGCTTACTAGTTTGAGATTTTAAAGAGACAGATAATTGCTCCATCAAATTCCAAATCAGAGGATTAATGGGTTTGGGCCCAGAAAATTTTCCATGTAAATATGCTACATTTATAGAAGCAACATATAAATAGCTCCACATTTAAGACTGAAAACACTGGAGATATAGAACAAAATAAAGTGTTTGTCTCAAGATACATACTAGAGGAAGAGGAATGTTAAGAGTTCAACAGAAAATCAGCATCTTACAATCTGTCTTTTGGTTTAATATCACAATATGGACGCTGCCTTGGGCTTTTGCCACTCCCCCCCCTCCATGCATGAACCCTTATGTCCCACAAAGCACCATCTGGCTTGCTTCCCAAGAAACAAGAAAGGATTTATTTTTGCTAACTATTCCTATTATTCACAGACTGTAAGGCAACTTTACTTGCATCAAGAAATCTGTGAGACTCTTTAGGTGTTTTGGTGGACTTCAGATTAAACCTGCTATGAAAGGTGTCATCTAAATTTACTGTCACATTGGGAAAAAATATACAGTGCTGGAATAGTCTTATTCATGTCGAGTCAGCAAGCAGACATGTTAGAACCTCACAAAAATACCTTAACAGCACTTTTACAAGATCATGGGACATCCTGAGAAGGAAGGAGTTATCAACTTACTATGTATAGATGGCCTATCCACTGCAATGACATGCACCCTCTCAGGCATGCAACAACTGCCCATTGACAATGTCACCTCTAATTTTCTGTTTATACCTCCATTAAGGACAACCCAGATCAGATATCTGCAAACACATATCTGGCTTTAAAATGATCTTCCAAGTATTGGCAGTGTACTAACACTGAAAGAAGAATCTCCTTCTGGCAAGATAAATGAAGAAAGTGAGTCAGAGAAGTAAATGCTTGAGAGTAACAGTTTTCTTGTTCTTCCATGAAAAGGTAAAAGCTCTCTATGGAAGAGGTAACATCTTAACTCCTCCTTTAAGTGTTTGATGAATACTTCTCATTTTTAAATGTCATTAGTATTTTGTCACCCAAGTGTCCCTTAAATTGATATAAAAAGTGTATTTTGTAGATTCTACTTTATTATTCATAGATTTTTTTTTTTCCAATTTGGTTATGACAAATTCCCCATCCTCCCCACATGCATCCTAGGAAAAGAAAAATATTCAGATCAATTTCTGCCTACACTTACATATAGGTTCATTTACTGCCCTGCTATTTTATCTGCAATTTAAGCCTTAAAAAAAATCATATTTGCCAGTTCATTTTCTGATAACTCTCTGAATTACTGAAGAATCCAGAACAAAATGACTTGCTGTGCACTCACTCATAGCAGCACATGTCAGTTCACCTAAAGGAATGGAAGGAACCCCAATGCAAAACAGCTCAAATGTACCCAAATATATCTGCATTATGATACAGTGACTGGACAATGAAACTCAACAGTCTTGTCCTTGAAGGACTGCTTCTAGCTTGCCAGAAGTGGCAGCCAAGTCACAAAAACGGCTGACATAGTGTCACAGAAGGTTTGATAGAACCACAAGCTTGCTTTCCAAAATATTATTTCTCACATCCCTTAATCCCTTATCCACACACAGGCATGCACTCCTGTTCCTCTTTTACTTCTGTGAAAGCTAATGAAAACTAAAATAGGAATGCTATTTTTCAAGTCACCTGTGTAACAAACACAGTCCTTGAATGTAAAGGCCAAATTCACCTAATTAAGAGTAAATCTAATCTTTCAAGGAGTTTAAACCTGCAAACCTCCAGATCTGACTCCTTATTCCATGTATGACACTTCAGTTTCACACAATATTAACTACAGATGTGTTAGTAAATAATATGCTGTGTGACATCTAAAAGTGCTTTTCAAGTACTGATCTGGATTGCACATGACCTATTCCATATGACTAGTGCATTTCAAGAAACTGAGGTTTTCCTGACAATGAATAATTGAACCTTATGTCAAATACTGTTCTTGAAAAACTACACATGCTGCATTGTTGATAATTCATTTTCTTAATGTAACACTTTGACTTTCCTCCTAAAAGCCCAAAAGCACATCAGTATTTTAATAGTTATGCCAGACTAAGAAGAACTTTCATTTTCAAGCCCCACCTTACCAAACCTTACAAATCTCACAGACTTAGGTCTACAACTCTGACCCTTTGTGTGTTAAGGAGTTTAATTCTTTGCAATACATGAACTAAGCTGCTTAAAATAATGAAAGAAGTATCTTGGTGCATCTTTCCTGAATCATTAATTGAACAAATATGAAAAGACAAATATTAATTATAAGGGAAGGGCAAACGGAAGCAAGGCAAATAGAATGAAGGATCTGTCTGCACTATATTGGTGCATAATTCATTCCATCACTGTAATCAGAAACATTTAGAAATAAAAGAAAATATTGAAAGTGAAAATCTTTGCTGAATAGACTTTTGAGTGCTGAAAGGGCAAGAACATGAAAATAAGAAATTACATGCAAACTCCCTTTGGCACTTGACTGCAATGGTGATGTCTTCTGTGCGTTCACATGCAGATCAGTTATTTGTTTTCCCCATAGAATAAACTGACACTATCAGTTTATTGCAATTCAAACCTTCTACACATTCTTACTCTGGCAGCACAAAATTGTTTACAAAGGCCAACTAGAAACTAAAACCACTGGCCAAGACTGAAAGCAGCAGCATGCACTCACATTCACTGTTCACTAGTCGCTCCAGCATCCTTCTCTGCTTCTGCACGGACTTTGGGACTGGGCCAGGCTGCTTCTCACCATCTGTTTCAATATCAGAAGTTTATGGAAAGTCAAAGCAGTCAATTAAAGTGATCAAACAGTAACTGCAACATCTGGGGAATGATATTTCCTCAAAGTAAGGAAAAGACAAAGTTACATAGATAACAAGTGGTTAATTTTCTATATTCCTGTTACTGTATTAGAAAAAAAAACAGGACTGCCACATCTAACATTTAGTGCTGTAGTGGCAGAATGTCTTGAAGACTGAATCTGTAAATTGAAACATCTAGTGAGGTATCATGAGGATGACTGTTAGAGGGAAAAAAAAAATCAAATACAGCAGAGGCATAAAATACCTATTTTTCAAATACAATGAGTGATAAATAAATATATTTTAAATATATGGTCAATTGATCAAGTGCTCAAATGACTCACAACCTACAGCATGTGTCGGTCCAGAGAGTATAGTTATTAAAAGAGGGTTAGTCTTTGAGAGAGTTACATTATCTTAAGTAGATTGTACATTTACTATTATCTCATTCCTGATTGTTTACAAAGCCCCTTAGGTTTTGAGCTGTACTGTGCCCATAAGTCTGTATTTTATCAATACCATAGTTCAGTTCATGAACAAACCTTCATTGTCAACTTGCCCAACATTTTCCAGAAGTTCAGAAACCGCTAATTGCTTCTTCTTTTTTGGATTTAATTTCCAATACATGACCAAGGCAGCTTTTCGCACAGCCCTCTCCAAGTCAGTCTCAGATGATAACTTTTTCACCTCTTCCTCATTCTCAGAAGTTATGCCTCAAGAAAAGAAGAAATACATTACACACTCATCCCACACCCAGCAGAAATGACAGATTTTCTCACAATTTATTTTTCTCAGTTTAGTCTGAAACTTCTCAAGTTTCAGTCACATTCTGACCACCCAAGTAAACTACTCAAATGCCCTTCCGTGTTCATTGCTTATCAAAATCTAACCACATTGCTTAGGTTTAAATTGTACTTCAAAGATGTGCAAGACATGCATTATACTATGTCTTGCTTCAACTTTTGAAGCACAGTGGATCAGGCAAAAAAGGTAGTGCAGACAGGCATGGGTGACATGCAAAGGCACCAAGAACCAAATAAAAGTTCGTTTTCTTTTTTGTTCTGTTGGGGATTTTCCCCCCCTTGTAAGAGTTCAGATCGTTGGTGGATGAGAAGAGACCACTCCAAGCATGGGAAGTAGCATGAAGGAAGATAAGAATCTCAGTGTGGGAGAAGACAGTGGACAAGACCAATTAGAAGAGAGGTTGGAGAGGGGCAAAAGAATGAAACAACAGCAGATATGTAGCTGGTGTGTGGTCATACATGCTCTTCAGAGTCAAAGAAAAGAAGCTTCTATGAAAGGAGAGGATGAGAAGAACATGCACGGATTTCATGAAGAAATTCAAGCAAATTACTAACAAAAACGCTTTAATAAGCAGCACTGGTAATTAGTGCTTTTTAAATTACCTGTTGGAACAGTCTGTTAGCAACTGCTCACGCAATTTTGTCATGATCATTTCCATCATACCTTATCCACTCTTTTCAGAGTTAAAAGGAGTAAAATATTGTTTCAGATAATGTGGGAAGTGCAAGCAGGAAGCCTCAGAGAACCCATACCTCTTCTGTCTTCCAGGCATCTACGCAAGAGTTTGACAGCTTCTCTTCGACCTTGCTTAGCAGCAAGGATGAACCAGTCAACTGCACTACAATTGTTAAGTTCTTCATCCTCCTCTTCTGCTAATTTCAAGAAGTGCTTCCCCACCTATAATAAACAGGAAACAAAATTCCTTCAATTACTGAAATATACTCTACTTTGCCGTTATGTCTTTTTCTCGTCTTCCCTCCCACCCCCTGGAACTCAGTTAAGATAAATTCTCTCTGAACAAAAGGTCAAAACATTTGCTCCCAGCACTAAAGAACATAGTTGTAAGCTGATCTTTTGATTGGAAAGACCTGGAAGAACTGGAAGCAAGAAGGAATTGCAACACATTTGGCCAGGTCAGTGAATCAGTTCTCATTGGTGTTCAGGCATCTGGCAGAATCAAGTGAAGCTCACAGTGTTAAAAGTTTGAATTCTCTTCCTCCTACAATAACCAGAGAATATTGCTAGTTTCATTTTAGAGCCAGAAAAAGTAAGTGTAATATAATCTGGTGCCAGTGACAATCAGAAATTCAGATGAAGCTATTGACAAGGCCTTGACATGGAAGCAGGCTTCAAGAAGGGCAATCCCTGACTCACCCAGTTCAGTCACTGAAGGTCAAAGCAAACTCACGATTTTTGGTGAATGGAAAAGAACTAATACGGCTTAAGCATCAAGCAAATTCAGTGAAAAAGCTTATAAAAATTCTCCTATTCAGGATTAGGGAAATTACCAAGCAGGTGTCTGTATTACTGTTTTACAGGTAAGAAAAAAACACCACCTTTTTTCTTCCTTCTAAAAATTAAAATATATGAAAATGTACTAGTAAATATATTTATGCAATAGTATGAAACACTTCTGCGTATCAGAATACAAGGCAATAAGAAGTTAAATGGCATAAAATTACCAGAACTATTGGACATTTTATCTGCATACCTCAAGAATGTGGGAAATATTTTTGCTTAGCTCACTGCACTCCCCCCCTCTCTCTGTAATGTTACTTCATTCAGCTACATTCTAGAAGCTATTAATGCAATACCTTAATAGCTTTTAAAATCAACAATATTATCTGCTGGCACAAAAAACCCTGTTTGAAAGGTTCTCTGAAACTTTCATTTGTTACTCCAGCATTTGTTACTGCTACTAAAGGTGACTAAAGAAATACTGTTCAAAGATTAATAAATCACATTACCCTTATGTAGATTAAATGCAGTGATATAATATATATAATAATTATATATACATATATATATAATGATATAAGACAGAAAGGTGTTTCTTCTTCCAGTAAAGTTTATTTCTCTGGCCATTTAACTGGTTTCATACACTTCAGTAAGTGCTTCAGCAACTTCCACACAGAGAGTTATTGTGTGGACATTAAATCCATAGCACATACAGTGAAGCTATCTAAAACCATACAGAAATAAAGAGAAAATTGCACTAGATAATCCAAACATTGATTACAAAGTCATGCCAGAGTTCAATGGGAGGTGTACACCAAGAAGAGAGTGTATGAGACAAAAAAAGAAAAAAAAAAATCTTTCAGCAATTGCATGGCAATCTATCACTCAACTGCAGATGTACCTACAGCTATTTATTTCAGAAAGGTATTGCCTGAACAAATTACATGGCAAATAACATTCATCTGACAAGAACAGCTGTTTCTTAAGCAGGTTTATATTTATAGCCATTGAGATTTTGAGCAAAACTTCAAGAGTAGCAGCACTTAATCATGCAGCTCTTAAGTTTCTAAGGACGTCTTGGACATAGAAACAAGTATTGCAACATTAACTGACAGTTTGTGGGACGAGTCATAGCACAAAAGGCACATAGCACAAGCAAAATGATAGCATGACCTGTTTTATGACTGAAATGCTTTTTGGCTTGGCTGTGGCTCTAACAGCAATGCTCCTATATCAAATCACCTGAAAATGGCTGCAAAGCCCTGGCCTGTAGCAGCCAAAGGAGAAAAAATTGATGGGAAATGGTGTTAACCTCAAATCTGTCATTTAAGTAGTCTGGGATTCTCTCTTTCTCATGAGCTGAAAGTGTGAAATAAAGTCATATTTGGTAACAGCTTAACACAGACCCTCACACTGTTCTTTTCTAAAGGTTGCTCCCATCTCTGGCTTTGCTAAGTGAGGTAGTCATCTCAAGCAAGATGTCCCCTTGTAGACATCCTCTGGTTAAAGACACAGAACTGCCTTTTCTCCATTACAGAATTCCAGCTGTGGGTGTTTCATTTATGTAACTGCCATACAGTTATTTCTCGATTAAAAAATATATGTATAAAGTTACAGTAATACACGCTGACAACCACTCAGAGTGCATTTATTTCCATAGTCATTGTAGAATTATTTTTGAATAAACACAGAATAATAAAATAACTACAAGCCATTGAACCAGCTGATTTCTTGTGTTTGACTTTGTAATTGCTAATAAACAGCACAAAAGTGGCATTTCAGCATCTCATTCATGCTCCTACAAATGTGAGAAATTAAAATACATTTTTGTAATTGATTCTAAAGGAATGTATTCAACCATAGAGAAGAAATAAATTTCTTTTTGGGCTTTAAAAACTAAAAGCTAATTCTCTCTCCACAAGTAACAAGAAACATGACTGCATTAAAAAAGAAATTACTGTGTTTTAGGCTCCATTTCAGACAGTCAATTCATCCTGAGTGCATACTGAAGCAAAATTGTATGTTGTATCTTTTTATGGTAAGAATCCTATTATCGTGTGGGAATAGAAAATGTACACAGTTAAAGAGATAAAGGAAGGGAGTGAAAGTGGAATTAATAGTGAAGGAGAAAACCCCCCATCATTTATATACATATGTATGCATCACAGACTTAGATTATGTAAGTATTTCTGAGTATTCTTACTCAACTGAAAATTATATCCTGAAAGAATATTATGGACTGCTTTCTTACATGTGGAGGAATAGAGCCAAAAGATGGATTTTACAGCAATGATTCCTCAAGGATAATGTTTCATCCTCCACAAAGCCACCAGCTGTTTCAAAGTGAGGAATTTGTTACTATCTCAGGTTACAACTCCAAGGTCAGCTTGCCCCTCAAACAAGTTGATATAGAATGGAGAACAAGTCTAGCAATGCCATTTTTTTTTACCAGCTTTAGAAGAATTACTTTCCCATCCCCACCTCTGATTTTTATTTACAATAGAAGTGGGGATCCTTCGGGAAAAATCCAAACCACCAATGAGCATGTCGGAGACTGCAACCATTCCTATTTGGCATTAAAGCAGAATTTGGAAAAGAATGCTCAAGTAAAACGCTAACCGGGGTAAACACAAATTAAAACCTTTCTAGACAATTTTAAGCTATTTATACTAGACCACTGTACCAGGCAATAGAATGCAGTGCAAAACTGGTATAATTTTTCTAAAACCTAAGGGAAAACCTGAAGTGCTAACAAATGCAGGACAGAACTAATACTATTAATTCAATTTTATCTGCCATTAAATAAGTAAAAGATTTCAATAAACAAGGAGCTTCTTTTCTAAAATGTGTAATTCAACAGAGAAATGGTATATGAGCAAAACATCAACAACCAACCTCTGTCCCTGCTGAAGCACCTTGGCAGCTTCCTCCAGAGCCCAGCCTAAGAGCCCTGGAATCTTTGTATACAGTGTAGTGCTGACCAACAGCATTCATCAGTCCCTATCTGCACAGCTTCACACATGCTTCTTTTAAAAAAAGAAAAACAAAATTAGTTCTGTCCCTTTTCCATTCTAAAGAGTTAGACCTGGAGCCACTCACACTCTCAAGGAAGCAGCATTTCTCAAGGCAGAGAAACCATATGGCATCACCTTCCTTTGAATAGTTTAGCATCTAAACAGACACAGTTCAGCTGAGGAAGAGATAATAGTTCTACAGCAGGCAGTGATATTTTTGGAATTAAGAGCAAACAAGACTGGACAAAAACCATATATAATTACCTCTGTTTGTGCTTTTGGTTCTCCAGCTTTGGCCCTCTCAAGCAGGTCTTCAAAGAGCAGTTCAGGTTCTTCTTTCATGCCCTCTATAAATTAGATAAAGAAAATTGTTTACTAGGAATAGTTCAAAGTATTTTTTAAATTGCTGCTATATGTGGTTGAAGAATGAAATGATCATAACTAAAAAATCCAGCATAAGGGTTTTGCAAGAACAGTGGATATTAACTTATTAAAATATTGACTCTCCATCTCAGTACTGTACTTCAGCATGTCTACCCTTGTTATTTGCTACATGCCATAGGATGCCACAGTTACAGTTTCTCATTTACTTCCACAAAATTTGTTTCTCAATAGAATATTCATTACAATAAATATGAGCACATGTGCAACACGTAATATGGATCAGCTTTTGTACTATTACTATTCTTTTCTTGATACCACTTCAGTCAATCTCTTTATTTTGCACTGGAACCTTTCAGAGAATTTTGAAACATTAATCAGCATTTAAAACAGTGTATTTGAAAGCTCAGTCCCTCAGTCCCTAGAGCCTACAGAAACTAACAACAATTACACACCCTAAACCTTAGGTTGTTTTCCTTTTGCTCCACACTCCACCTTGCATTTTTCTTCTTTCCCATCTACTGAACACATACAGACTTAAACAACTGATTTTCTTCAAAAGCATCATACTGCTCCACCAGTCAATCTTAAAGAAAAACTCAAGCGATTTATCTGATATCCAGTGTTTGCAAACAACATCATGCTGCATGCTACTTGAAGAATAAATAATTAGTTAATAGCAAAGCTGATGAAGGCCAGGACTGCTACTCTTTTATGAGATGACTTCTCATAAATTAGTTTGGAAAAATTTTAAAGAGAAAAATGAATACAACTGGTATGTTTTAAGTTGGATAAGAATGGACAACTGACCAATGACTCAGACAGCTTTACTAACCAACCAATCTAAAATTATAGTTAGAAAGGCAGACCCAAATTCCACACTAAGCACCCAAGTCTGATCCCTATTGACCACATCACCCCACACAAACACACTGTGACACTTTGTAGCTAAGTCTTGAGGGCAATGGCAGCACAAAAATTGTGCTTGGGAAGCAGTTTCCAGATGTAGGAAAGTGACTTTCAGGCACCACTCCAAGTGACAGTCCCCACCTGAGTGGGGCACAGCAATGCCAGCAGCTGCTCAGCAGCCCTGCCAGCTGAGGGGCCAGGCAGTACCAGCTCTTCTTCACAGGATGGCAGGAAGGAAGAAATCAACCCCATTCCACATGATCTGAAGAACAGGGTTACTTGCATTCTTTAACACCCCTGGTACTGGGACCATTTTTAAAGAAGAACAGGCTACAAGCCAACACTTTCATTAAAATGAATGTATTTAACAAGAGCAAATCATGAAGTAAGATTTCTTCTTCACCATGCCACAGTTTTGTCTGCCAAGTTCTACTTGGAAAAGTTCTAATGCCAGATGTTGTCTGGCTAAACAAGGCACATAATGAAAAATAATTTTCATTTAGTACTTGGTCTTTTCAAAAAGCTGTAAAAATATTATTGTAAAATAGGCAAACACCATCCCAGCAAAATTAACTACTTAATCTCCTTGCCCTGATATATAACGAACATAATTTGAACTCTAAACAAGTCAGAAGCTTGTTTTCCAGATGGCACCATTAACACCAGCAAACATCATTCAGGGGCTCTCTGCTAACAATAAACAGGAAATTACAGGAAAGAACATATTGTTTGAAAGAAGCGAAATACTTATCTACCTACCCCACTCAAATGACACAAGCTGGGCAAGGCAGTACATTTCTTGTTTCCTCCTGTGCTTTCAAATTCATTAAAACCTTGTGCATCAAAATTTCTGTACTATCTGACTTAGGAATGCCTTTTGTTTCTTCTGTTCAGGGTTTTCTACATGTTGAGAACATCACAGCCATTTCAGTAATACTCTGAATAATATAGGAGGCACCATTAGTAAGTCAGTGTTAAATAGTTAAATGGAATTTACACACATAAGAAAAACAACAATCTACAGAAAGCAGTTTGCTAAACTGATAAAAGCTCGAATAAGAAAAGCAGTTCTCTGGCAGCTTATATGGCAAAGTCTCCTCCTTTCTGTCCTGCTCCACTTGGCACACACAGGAGCATGGAAGAGCTCTGACCCCTCTTAGCTCTTTTTGCTCAGGAGAATGTGTTAGATAAGAAAACGCACTTCAAAAGAAAGCTGAAGAAACAACATGGGAACGTTTTACAACACCAGGCTGTAGTTACTTTATTGCAATTACATTGCAGATTAACATGTACATAATGGTATTTGCAAAGATGGGGGAAAAAAAAGAGAAAAATTAAAAATGTGCAGCCTTATGGTGAACTACCTCCTTCAATGAGAAAAAAAAAATGGTGTTATTGCAGTAAACTTGTTGAACTTGTTTGTTCTAACAGAGCTGACTGCGAGGGGAAAGAAACACTTTCTGTGGTTATTTTCAACATACTGCCCAATCTCTCCCACCCAGTTATCAATTCTATGTACTTGCACATGTGACCTATGAATATAAATAACAGATAGTTAATTAAAAATATGCCTGTGGGTTGATCCTGTAGTTGTAGGGTAAAGATGGAGGAACAGGTTGTGGAGATCAAATTTAGAATATCTTAGTATATACAGTTCTTGTAACCAGCAATATTTTTCCTCTGCTTAAAAGATAACCAAGAGGATAATTAAACAGGCCAAGCATGAATGACTCTAGTTTCATGGTTGCCATTATCAATCTACTTCTTCATATGGTATTTAGGTCAGTCTCTGAAGGTAAAAGGCCCAAAGCACAGTCAAGGTGTGTTTTAGAACAAGGATGGCCAACACATTCTTTCAATTCAGCTCAACACTAAACAAACAACTACATAGGAGTACCTGCACCCCCCATAACAATACCATAAGAAGTGATGACTGTAACTCATCACCCTTGTTCTTAAGCTTTTTTTCAGTCAGAAAATATCTTGTGTATTCCTCCCACATAAGAGTATTGCAATGGAAATGCTGTCAGTGGAAGCTTTTATTTTCCAGCTTTGCTAAGAACTCATGCCTTTTTAATGTCAAATTTTACTCTGTCTTGAATATAAAAATTTCCACAAGACAGGAACACTCATCTTTCAATACTTCATATATCTTTTATGGCAATTAAAATTGATTTCACTAGCTGTTTTGTGTCAAGTGTGTTAATGCAAACCAATGAAGTCTATCAGTTATTCAAGGCTCACAAGCACTGCAGTCGCTCAAATGAAAGCAGGCAAGAGAAAGCAGAAAAGTTTAAGCCAGCACATTGCATTCATAGAAGAAATTAAGACCAGGGCTGTAGAAGAGTGGTTAGTACTTAATGTTTGCTGTAGTTCCAACTCTGCCACCAAGAACTCAAGACTGTAAAGCTTAGCTCATCATCAGGCTGTTCTATACATCAGTTCCCAATATAGTTAATTCTGCTTTCCCAGAGACAGATTATTCAACACAAATTAGTTAATGGATATTGTAACAACAATATTATTAATAAAATTTTAGTGATTTTGGATTTTTTCGTCTGTGTGATAAAGTCTTAGGCTTAAGATATAAAATGACACCGCATACTTCAATATTTCTGTTTCACTTAAAAAAATGGAAAAAAAGTATTTGTGATCTGCAGAGTATGATGCAGATGCATTTGACTTTGCTGCAATTATGTCATCATACTACAGAAAGATAGCTACTTACTTTTTGAAGCTTTACACATTACTTGGCACATTGGCCACATAAAGTAAGATTCCAGCTTTGTTGCTGTAAGCTCAAATGGGAATTTAGCATTCATTCTGTCATAGGCAGGCATTTTTACCATTTCTGCTGGGTTTTGATCAGAAATAGGAAATGTTTAAAAAGGAAACATTTCAGTTTCTTAAATACTTTGCTGGGATGCAATTATTGTCCCTTACCTCTGAAATTTAGCCATTAAATTGACAAAAAGGCAGTCAATCCACAGTAGGGGATCAGTCCAAGTGAGATTGTAAAATACCAATGCTTAAAATTTTAAATCACAAAAGAAAGACGCCATTTCAGGTTAAAGATTAACTAATATAGCTAAACCTCATCTTTGGACTCTATTGAAGACTCAAACCCAACAAACTCTTCCACATTCATACAAAGTTTTGAAGAATGGACTTACACAATCTAGATAAGAAATATGTTCATTGCAAAAGACTTTAAAGACAAATAAAGTAAACCGAGGTTGTCACAAGATTTCCTTCCCAGTATTCTAATGCAAATCAGTAATAGATGCAATAGCTTCCCAACCCTTTTAATACATACACAACTGAATCACATCATGTGAGTATCACTGTAGTTGGCTGACTTGATGCAAAGTGTCTGATCGCATATTTAGCAAAAATGTTTTACACACACTTTAGACAAACACTGCTTCCAAACCTCCAGCATTTTAAGTGACATTGTGTATGAGACTTCCACTCTTGAATTCTGACATCTTTAAAGGCACATAATAGTCCTTTCATGTAAAGGAAGATTTTTACTTGTATATATAGGCACACAAAGTGGATCATACACACACTCCCATTACACAGAACATCCTCAATTTTCTCAGTGGTCTTCTAACCACTAGGAATCAGTGTCTTCCTTCAAAAAAATCTACTAAAGTTATTTCAGGCAGAAAGAATCAATAGAGTGCACACTGAATAATAAAAGTGTTTGTCGATTTACTTTCCTACCAACACAAACACATTAAAGCTCTCAGCAGTGGATTTACTCAGCTCAAGGGAGTTTTAGCCCCTTGCCTGCTAATATCACCCTTGGCCAGGTGAACACAGTTTTCTTCTTAGGTCACAGCTACAGTGCCTGAATTCCAGATTAAACAAGAGGTCAAAGACCATGAACAGGGAATTACAAAGAAAAAAACTGGTATTTTAAAGGATCACAATTTCTTATGCCTTTTGAGCTTGACATTTTATTTGTTCACACAGTTATTGGAGGCTGTCCCCATGACAGTCAAGCTATCATGCATAACAAATTATTTTTTTAAACAAACACAAGCTGGGCACTTCTAAGTGCTTTGAATGAAAAGGTGAAAACCTAGTGAGAACAGGATAAAAGGAAAACTGAAAGCACCTTCTCAGACAGGAAGTAACAATGAAGCATTCATACAAAATATGTAAGTTTAAAAGAAATTACAGGTTTTACAAGTGAATATTAAATCTCATGGAAACTCTACTGAAAAAAAGATTAATGCATTAAGCAACACCCACACGAAGAGTATGATGGAAACCTGTATGGCATACACACTTTATATGATCATGACTTTATGCATTCATTTGGGCTCAGAAAAAGAACTGAAAGGAATGTGCAGTAGGAGGAGGATAAAACCCAGGTGCTGGGAAGAATAAAGGATCTGAGATGACAAGATACAAAACAAGATTTCTGGATTAGCCCTCCCATTTTATAGTACAGGAAGAACTCCTGAAGTGACTGAAAACAGTCAGGAACAGCTAAGCATACGCACAACAAAATATGTTCAGTCCTACCCAGTGGGAACACACCTCCAACTCACTGAGCACACACCTAGGAAAATATATAACCATTTTCACTATTCCATGAGAAGATCTGAGAATTGACATAGATGAAAATTGTTATCAAGGTGGCCCAGCAAAGTGAGCCAAGCAAAGGTAAGTAGGCAATCTTACAAATGATCTTACAAATTTTAGGTTTAGGTATAGAATTTTAAACGTAGTTTTCTTAACCTTTTGTTTGAATAAACGTGACTAAGACAAAAAACAGAGCAGCAAAAAGGCCAGAAAGAAATAACAACAACCTCAACTACTTCCCAGAAAAAACAGGATATGATTTTAAATACATTTAATAAATGACTTTATATGTTAAGTAGTTCCTCCAACTAAGGATACAAAAAAAATTTACAAACTTATTTTTTCCCCTAATTAATAAAAAAAGATATAGTGGGTTGGACAGGTGGATCCAGCTCATATTTACATCTCTAAAGATAGGGAGCAAGGCTTCTCATCTAAGTCCCCTAAACAAACTAGAATGCAGGTTACATGGAAAAGTGAGAGATTAAGAAACAGAATATGAAGACTAGAAAAAACAGCTTTCATTCTCCCAGGGGAAAAACTATCAGTTTAGACACATAGGGATATAAAATAAGGCCTAAATCACTCAATGCATTTGAGTGAAAGAAAAAAGGACTAATACCAAGATGCCAAAATCTGTCAATGATTCTGTGTTATTCAGAAAAAAAAAAGAAAAAACCAAACAAAAAAACTCAAGCAAACCCAGCAGGATTTAATGACTAATTAATTGAAAAAGGTTAGATGAAATGCAGCAAACCAGGAAGGCACTTTATCACTGCACACACAGCGATAAGCTCTGAGCTATTATCACTCAGCGCAACACCTTAGAGTTGTAAGTGTTTTATGAAAAACACAGTTCAGTACTAATCAGACACTATTATCAGAGCTTTATAATCTGGGGAAGAAAGTGAGGAGAATGAAATGGAGTAGGCAAATAGAGAGACTATTCAGTGTCTTTCCAAACACAAGAACTCAAGGGTGTGAACAGATTAAAAGTATTTGGCTAATGCCAAATATTTCTATGAGTTTAAAAAGGCTTTTCAAAAATGTTTAGGCTGCAAATAGCTAAAGAACGTTCTGAACAAAATAAAGGATAGCAGAAACACTGCATTTAGAAAAATGCCCCCTGGCTCTAACAGGTGTGCTGTAAATAACAGAGTAAATAATTCTCAGGAGAAAGGTAGCAAGAATCTTGAACCTGACAAAGCCTGTTACCAATCTCTAATATTAGCACTGAGTATTGACAGCAGCTTCTGTGAGCCTTCCTGAACTGGAACACACCCATGCTAGCTCAGGTGTAAGAAAAAGCTGGATGGCATCCAGAGGAAGAAAAACGGCACTTCATGTTTTCCTTAGCTTTATTCCAAAAGCTCACTACTTAACTTCAGTGGGTTTTCTACTTATAAGAAGTCACAGGATGTCAGGCATCTCCCTCAGTGTCACGTTATTAACTGACAGAGTAATTGAGACGTTTGATGGAGTAGTATGGAACACGATTTCATCCCCAGGCACTTCCACCAACTAAATTACTGGGGTGGGAGCAGGGAGTGAAGAATGTCTTCTTTGACATTAGATCTTCTCCCACATATGAACAAATTCTCCATCTACCATGAAGAGCACTGATGTCTGAACTGAACTTTGTCACATTGCACAGCATTGTACTTGGAGCTTCAGGCATACACCACTTTATTGCTTTAGCAAGAAGGCTTTACTGTAATTGAATCTGAAAGGGAGTAACTGTCTCAATCACAAGGAAAATTACTTGCTTCTACTGTGAGTGGATACTAGTATGAATAAACTATATTCACTGCTAAACTCCACTCCTCCCACCACACTCCACAAGGTAAGATGAACAAATGGATGTGTAGGTGGAGATTGATATGGCACAGAAAAGACAGATATAGAATTATTGTATTTGAAAAAGCCTCTTCTATGACTGTCATTATCAAGACTTGAAGCTGGAATTTTATTTAACCTTTTTTCTGTTTAGGAATTTCCATACAAATATGCCTCTGAAGTGCAACATGCAAAGCTTATCCCATTCTTACTATTAATAAGAGTGCTACAGCAGTACTTCCAGATAGGTTCTAACTGTTTTACAATTAAGTTTAGAATCACAAAAGCAGTCTTTGCCACAAGTTTCATCAGAGAAAAAAATAAAATGTAGCTGTATAACCCAGCATTGGATTAGGCTGAAAAAGAAATAGCCAGTAAAAGGTCAAAAACATGCTATGAATCCTGTGCCAAAAGAATTTGGGGTGGTGCACCAAAGGACCTACATCACCTTAACTATTACTGCTGGAAGACAAAGACAATCAGCTTGCTGGAAGCCAGTCAGTTTTTAATACTAATTTTTCATCCTCAGTTTGCATTCAACAGTGCTGAAGTGTGCTCTGTTCCCTAGATTTCAATGCCTTTGCTAGAAATAACCCAAAATTAACTACAAGAAAAAGCATCATTTGGTTTCTTACAAACCAAGCATCCAGCTCTGAAGACAATGCACCTGCAAAATCTCTGTATTTGCAAACTACTTTGAAGCACTGGCATCTTTCAGCTCTGCATGACTAAATGGCATTCTCAGACAACTGCTGAAAGGGAATCCTTCTCCTATAGCTCAGTTTTCATCAGCCTTGCTCTCTATTCATTCACTATTTACCTTCCGTATAGTACAGTCAGAAATTGTTATAGCTTCTCCTGAAGTCAGTAGATGTCTTACTGCACTGCTCAAAACTGTGATAGGATTGGATTATAATCATCTGGTTTTATTGTGGTACTTAAAAAAACAGAAAGAAAAAACAAGAACAAAAAAACCCAAACCCCAAAGCATGACTGAACCATCAGAAAAACACCCTGCTGCAAACATGAAGCAGTTCATTTATGTTAGAAAGTGAATGAACTTGCTTTCACA
This sequence comes from Onychostruthus taczanowskii, assembly GCF_017590055.1. Taxonomy (NCBI): domain Eukaryota; kingdom Metazoa; phylum Chordata; class Aves; order Passeriformes; family Passeridae; genus Onychostruthus; species Onychostruthus taczanowskii. Next base: position 18,447,581 of record NW_024499239.1, on the reverse strand, counting down.
ATTTTTCACAAATTAAATACACTAGCTATAGGAAATCCTTTTGTGGTGGATTCTCAGTAATAGCTCATTTGCTAGTATGAAGGAAACTTTTTAACATGGGAGAGGGAGCAGGCAACAAGAATGCATGCACACACAAACTAAATAATTGAAGCCTATTTGTCAAGCAATAAATAATCAAGAAAAAGTAGGAAAATGAAAGCTTATGGGGGTACCTGCCCATGGATATCAACCAAAACAGGCAGAGCAACACATTTTGTGCAGAATCTAGAAGGAAGAAGAAGATTTTGTGCAGAAATACCTAGAAGGTATTTCTTTTGGAGTCATGTCCTATATAATCCAGTTCCTTTTGGAAGTGCATGGTGGTAATTCTGATAGTGTTACACTGGATTTTCTGCAGAAAAAAAGTTCTTTCTGTAAGCACACATCTGGTAAGTTAATAAAAAAATCAAACAAATTCAACAATTTAAAGGAACAGCACACAGCTTTTTATTGCAGATTTTATTTTCAGTATGAAACAAGCTTTCTGGAATTTCAGACATCCTTAGGAATAAAGGCCTACACAATTAATGCAAAATAAAAATAATTTCTTTTGTTAGAAGATGCTATGTAAGCTCATCTCTTAAGTGAAAAATGTCAGATCTCCTCCATTCATCCACAGGTAGAATATGTACTTTTAGAAAATTTGATCTGTACATTTTAAAACAGTAAATGCAGATTATAACAGCTTTTTTGTGTCATTGGATTGTATTGTTCAGCTCACAGTGCTCAGGAGAGCCAGCCTGAGTCTCTAGAGAAATCCTCCTACTCACTTTCCACAAGTTCCAAAAGCTCAGTGGTATTGTGTCCAATAACTGGGTAGGAGTAAAGTCTCTGGAAAGACTGACATTCTACTTAAAAGCTGGCATCAAGCATCATGTCATAAACATGATTTGTACATATCAAATATACTGACAGAGGAACTGACTGGAGGAAAAGAAGAAATACTTTGCTCAACAAACATCAACGATTTGAAAAAGGTTTTATTAACTCTAGATGCTTAGCTGCTCATCCATGAGTGTTGAATCCTTTTATCCTTTCAGAAACCTCCTGAATTCTTAACTGCATAGTAAGGGCTTGGTACAATTAAGAGTACATTGCACATTTTTCTTTTACGCCTCTAACCTCCATGGTAGGATCTTAAGATAGTCCTACTTGTCCCAGGAACAATTCCAAGTTCTTATACTCCCATATTTTGGCAGGCATTCTGCTTTAAAAGGTGATAACAGCGATGGGAGAGAAGGGAATAACACTTGCTTACAGAGCTGTTCAAGTCTAGGACTCAACCCTGTTTTCTCTGGGAGGAGCAATGCATTTGTAGATCTGGCAATAGTCTCAGTCACACCACAACTGCAAGTCATCAAATAGCATTAAACTGAACTGGGAACAACTTCTGCACCCCTACAATTACCCTCTCATGACAACTTACAAACGCAAATTGTCATGAGAGCAATAAAAAAAAAGCGTCTAGGTGGAAGACTAAGAGTGATATAGACTATACATTTTAAAAGTGGAGGAAAAACCATTCTTCAAATCTGTATTTTTCTAGCGTAGCTATTACTGTATGATGATCTTTTAAACTTATTAAAATAATTTTATATGTAACTAGTGAACCAGTCCTGCTGCTTTTTCTATGCAGGCATCTCTGGTTGAATCCTTTATGGATGAACTGGGATAAATTTAACATACATCTGCAATTCCAACACTGTAGAGTTAAAAATAAATTAGCATTTTGTCATTTCTTAGTTGATAATCATCAATATTTACCATTTTCACAAAAAAAAAGAAAGGAGAAAGCAATGAAAAACAATGTGAGAAGATGAGACCCAGAGCTCACCAAGCCCACATTTTTGTAGGTGCAGACAGAAAGTTATTATAACAACCTGCACAATGCACATGGAATTTCAGCAATTCTGCAGTTCGAACACTTCACCACACTGACACTCCAGCAGTCCATTTGCTGTCTAAACAAAGGGGCCCTTAAAAAAGGAACATTCCAACTTTTTAGCAAATCCACAAATCCAGTGACTTAAGCATTTCTAATAATTAACTTTTCAAAGGACTAGCTTTACATCCCAGTTTCCTGTTCCCAGTCTCACCTTCTAACTTTCACAATGAAGGGGGGCTGCTGCTGCTGCAAGGAGCCCTCCAGCAACACAACAGTTCCAAGTCTCTCCTTGATTACTGTACTGGAACAGGGATTTGTCTGCACAGTGGAACACACATACTGGATCTCTTCTGAAGGAAACTGAATTGGAAGATTCCAATCACTAGATTAAATTCTTAAATTTGCACAAAAGGAATGTCAAATCTTTCACACCAAAGAATTTACAGGGCCACTCCCATTTCATTACATCATTCACTAATATAGCTCTTCCCTTTCTACCCTCCTTTCTTTCAGCACCCTGGAACTATGCTAGAAATTTTGTTATCATAAACAGATTAGGAAACTGATCCACCTGGAAAATAATTAATGAAGACTGAACTAGGGCACCTTCCATAATCTGGTTCATCATATGAATATAAAAAATTGATAGCAGGAATAGTATCTTTGTTATCAGCCAAAAAAACCATTTATGTATTTCAAACGGAGGAAGAGGGAAAGATGGAGAATGTTTCCTCAAATAAATGGGTGTTTAATCCTCCTCCCATATAGGGCAAAAATACCAGCATGTTACTGACAATAGCAACAGACATGAAAAAGCCTACTTCCATTGTTCTGCACCAACAATGATGATGTCCCAAAATTTTATCAAAAAATAGTCATTAACTTTTGTTTGGACAGAATCCTTTCTCTCCCACAGCAATAACTGGTAAATGAGCTTTCTAGGAGCCTGAGTATTCAAAGGTAAAGTTTGAAGGGGCATTAATAAACTGACAGATAAATTATTAAATAATTAATATTTCAAGGCATAATCCTCCCCTTCAAATAATCAAAGGTTTTGCTGAGATTTCTTCAAGCTTTGCACAAACACTTCAGTTTGCCTCAAGAGTTAGTCTGTAATAGCTAACTGCCAAAAAGTAAAGACACAGAAGTGCTAAAATAGAGCTTTGAAGCAAAGGCCCTTTGTAACCTTAAGTGGAAGAAGGTAACACTTGGAAAATATTTGTAAATTAGAAAGGTTCCCTTTTTGTTAGCTATCATTTGGCAATGCCTTGGAGACACACTGTTATAAATTGTTGCAATGCATTGTAAACTGTTTAGAAGATTTTTTTACTGTTTATAAATTTGAAGCCAGTCAATTAATAAAATAATTTTCTTCTTAGAGGTACAAAAAGCTTTCATAACCTAAGTACACACAGAACTCTGTATATCTACAAACAAAATATAATAATTTGATTTCTGTCTGCAAAGCTTTTTGTACAAACACCTTCCCATGTGTTCTCAATTCTAGAACAAGAGATTACAGCAAAACCATGGACAAAAAACCCCAACCAGTTCTTTAACCAAAGAGACCTTTCTTCAAGCACTGCAACTTAGCTTTGCAATTTCTCCTTTTCAACCTTACTGGCTAGAAAATGTGTATGAATGACGTAATAAACCAGTAATAATCTGTTTCACGCACATATGAAAAATTACCATCTTCTCCCCAGCTTCTCTAGTACCTTAGCATGACCACTTTCACCTGCTGACTGCCAATTTTTATGAAAGACACTTTACATGCTTGAATGTACTTCAGCATTACAAGACATGGGAACTCCTCCAGATAACCTCTAGCACAATAAATGCTCACCTGGGGTGAGAGTCATCCAGTTCAAGTTATCACTGTGGCTGAATTGAAGCAGTTATTTGAATCCAGACATGATAGTCAAGTATCTGATCACGACTGTATTGTGAAAAGTGACTCTCAATTCTGCTTTCCTTTCATCTGAATCAAACCATCTCCTGGGACACAGAGATCTCTTTCCAACTCAGCAATACAGGGCGCTTACCTTAACTGCAGACTCAGGCATCTCTTTCAAAGAACATTAATAGCAGCAGTACTACAGATACTCACATACTAACTAAGTCACCACGTTGAAAGTGCTTTTTTCCAAGCTCTGTTCTGTGTGTAAATAGAGGAAATGGTTTCTATAGCAAGAATTTTTAAGCCTACTGGGAGAATTTGGTGTTGGGAGCTCCAGAGCTCTCCCCCAAGCTCTGTCTTTTCACACTGCTTTAAGGCTGTATCTGAAGGAAGGAGATTCTACAGAGTGGATGAAACACAGAAACCAGAAAGGGGTATGTAGCACCTGGACCAGAAAACTGAGTGGCCTGTGCACCTGAGAGGCATAAAAGTGTCTTATGAGATCAGAGTCTTAATCTGTTTCAAAAGACATCACTGGCAAGCAGACACTGGTCTTCCTTGATATACACAAACTCTCCTGTAATTTGCTTACATGAATACTGATGACTCCATGGCTTTAAAATTTCAGGAGCCCTAATTAGTAGTGTATATGCTTTGCTCACTAATAAGCTCCCTGTCCATGAACATCCTTGAAAGAGTAGCCATTTTTTCCTCATTTATTTTTAAACATGAAAGCTGACATATTGACATCCACTCCATTCCTACATACACAAGGAATGGAAAACCAAAGCCATACATAAGCAGAATGCAAGAGTTTTGAGTAGAAATAGGAATGCTCTCCTTTTCTTTTTTAACACAACAAAACCTGTATCTATAAATTATCCTAATGATTATTTTTTCATTAAATTAAATTTGCTAAGTAAAGTCTCAAAACACTGTTACCTCCCACTGTGAAAGAAATTATTCAAGGAATAACATAAACATTACCTAACAATACATTAGCAGAACAGAGACTGAAAATTGCTAAGAAAATGGCAGTTTAAGAGTTTGATCCAAAGGAAGTACCTGTTCTGCTGAGGCTATTGTTTGTGTTTAAGTGCTTTACTGAGTCAGAGCCAAGGCATTCATTAATTTGTTGGATTACACTACAAGATAAGGATAATGCTGCCAGAACAGATGATGTGATTTGTGCTTCCAGGAAACAAATTACTTAACATTCACTTTGATGCTATAGCCTTAAACACAGTGCATATTAACAAAAACTGGAAGAAAAAGGACAGATCAGGAATACAGATGGTGTCAAGAATATTACATGAATTAGTAAAATGGTTGAGGTAAGAAAGGACCATTGGAAGTCACCGGTTGCAACCCCTCTGCTCATGCAGGTTCACCTAAGTTGGCTGCCCAGGACAGTGTCCACATGGTTTTTGAGAACCTCAAAGGATGCAGACCCCACCACCTCTCTGGACAACCTGTGCCAGTGCTCAGTCACTGTCACAGGAAAAACAAAGTGTTTACTGATGGTCAAAGGGAACCTCCTATTTGTGCCAGCTGCCTCTGATCCCTGTGTTGGAGACTTCTGGAAAGATCGTGGCTCCATCCTTTTTGCACCTTACCTTCAGCTATTTATGCACATTGATAGATCCCCCCGAGACTTCTCTCCCTCAGGCTGAATAGCCCCAGCTCTCTCAGCTGTCTCCCACAGGAGACATGCTGCAGCTCATTCATTATCTCTGTGGCTCTTTGCTGAACTCTCTCCATGACTCTCATGCACTGAGTAGTCCAGAACTGGATGAAGCACTCCAGTGCTGACTGGAGGGGAAGGATCTCCTTCCACCTGTTGGGCAATGTTTCAACTACTGCAGCCCAGTATACCAGTGACCTTCTGTGGGGGAAGGGCATATGGGCCTCTGGTAGACAGTCCTGAGCTGAAACTGCCTTTCCAAATAATTGAGATATACAGAGTATGTTTCTCCTTCTTACAGAGAAATTATAGCCGACTTATTAAAAATTATACAAACTTAAATTTGTAACAGTAATTTAAATTTGAGCAAGATATTTAAGTCATTAAAGAGGAGTGTTCTACGACATATTTAGTAAGATTTGAGACAACTTTCTGTATATTAGTGTGCTGATCTTTTCTGTCCTCTTCTCCATCACTCTGAGTTAGTCATGATCATAGTGACTATTGAAAATTACCCAACTTCTTAATCTTCCAAGAAGGAAGTCAGAACAGCCCTTTCCAGAACATCTGGTCTGGAGCATATTTCCTTTCATACAACCAAACCACAACATGCCCTGGCTGAGAGTCATAATCCTTCCCTTCTCCTAGACTTGTGAGAAACTCAAATGTTACTTATCAGTAAGGGCTCGAGTGATTCCCAGGAACACTCTTCAGTGTTCAGCCTTCTCTGTCAGTTCGTATTTTTAAAAATTTCTGAAGTGCTAATTTTATGTTTGACATATCAGTTTGTTTTGTATTTGTTTTAATAGGTACATCTTTGAATTTGTATTTTTATTTCGAGTTCTTTCTAAAGTCCTACTAAAATGCCCATTTTTAAGTTCTGATGACCAGAACTTCCTTTCTTTATGTTCATAAAGTTTTCAGTTCTAGAAACTGTTAGCACTATGACAAATGGCATAACCCTAAAACCGTAAGTCATATAAGAATATACTGTATTATGTATTATTGAAGATATTTTCTATCTAAATTCACTAAAATCTTGGTTGTTAGAGATTCCAGCAAGACACTATGGCAATGGTAGCTCATTCTGCTGCATTAAATACTTGAGTATATTAAAGGCATGGGAAGGGCAATGACAGTGGCACCAGGCACACATAATATTTTAATGGGAAGAGACTTAAAGCAATCAGGAATGAGTCACAACTGAAAAGAAGAAATACATCAATGCTCAAAAGCCCTCTTTAATAAGCAGCATCTCTAATACAGTGCTGCATAGGTAGGGATCATTAGCAAATAAACAGGACTGTAAAGAGAACTTAAAAGTGATTTTAAAAGTCCAACATTTGTGTAAAGTAAGAAAATCTCCAAATTAGCTAGAAAAGAATATCTGACAGAACCCATGTGCAAAACAGCACTCGACTGATTCCAGAACCTTGCATGAATGCAGGCACCAACAACAGAAACCTATGTATTGCTTTTTCAAATCACAGTATAACTAAGGCCAAGATAACTTCATACCACATTCCTATTATAATTACTATTCTTTCTTTGTTCAAACATACTAAGAAACTGGAAATGAAGAAAGAAAACATATCTGTTAGCACTGACTCTAAATTAGCAACCACATAGGTAATGTTAGAGTGCCAAATCTCCATAATCTCTCAATTTTTTTACAAGTGGGCTAGATGACAAAATTGGTACTGAACACTGAGGCATAATAAAAATTCAGGTATCCAAAAAAAATTCTCCTTCATTGGGAACAGGGAACCCAGAAGGTTCCAAGAGTCAATTATAAATTAGATGCAAACAATAGATTTGCTGACACAGCCATAACATTGGCCTGAACTATGTGCAGAGCTCAGTTGCATCTGGTATGTGCCACAGAGATAGTTACACATGTAATAATTTTAAACTCTTGAATAGCCTTACTATCTTCAGTAGAGAAACTCATATTTGTGAATATAAGGGCATGTACATAAGCAGTTTCACAGTCAAAAGTCGAATTTTAAAGGAAGTTAAAGAGCAAGAGAAGAGCTAGACCTTGAGCACAAGACCATCTTGCACAGTGTAAGATTAGAAACCGAATTAAAACTGGAACTCAGCAGGTGAATACAGGAGCCAGGTGGTTTTTGCTCTACATTTCGCACAAGACCTTACTCTCATCCTATCAGTTTCCACAATCTTTGAAACTCAATGGTTTCATAGCAAGTGGGGGGAAAGAACCCCATCATTCTGCCTTTCACAGTGTATCACGACTGTAAATCCAAATTCTTATCTTACTGCTAATATAAATTTTGGCTTCATGTACCAGTTCATTATTCCATCAGTCTACATTACAGTAGTATCTTATGCATCCACATTAGAATTCATATTAAAGCTATAGTTATAGCGTGTGTTCTAGCCAAACAAAGAAATTAAATTGAAACATTATTATGCTAAATTTAATTAAATCTCCCTGCCAATTTTTCAAATAAAGTTATTTCCTATTGCTTTGTACAAACACGAAAAATTAGATAGGAAACCTTGAAAATATGCACAAAGGAAGCTGAAGTAGAAAAGAGTCTTCCACAAACAACAGGTTAAAAGAAATTGGAGAAATTTATTTTCCTACTTTACAGTGTCTTTAAACAGAGTCTTGAATACATATACATTAAACATTGGGAGATTGTTATGTGTAAACTGATTTTGCATAAGAATTCTTTCATACTTACCCTTTTTTTCTGTTTTCTCCCTGCTACGGGAGTAGCCAGGAACAGAAGAAGCTGCAGAATCTGCTGAAGATGTTCCAGGTCTCTGACTGTTCCCACTATGGCCCACAGGAGCAGCATTTAGCTGGGACCTTCCAAGATGCTGCTGGGGGTGAGAGGGACTTGAGGTGGGATCAGGATCTGAATTCATTTTAGCTGCCAAAGAAGAAAATAATGATAAATTATCAGAAAGCAGGGTTACAATGTAAAACTGAATGACTTTTCATTAATTTACAATTAATAAAAACCTGAAATTTGAATGTATTTGTATAACTAAGTAAACAAAAAGCCTAGAAAACATTAAGAAGGCTGATAGGAACTTCAAGATTTAGCTATACATTCTTCAGTAATTCCCAGCATGAGCAGCTATAGCTGAGTCTGACCATATATACAACATTGAGCCAGAAACGTGACTGCTTTTTTTCCTAACTAACAATAACAACTGGGTTACAAGTGTAAACAAATGCTGAAACTAATAATCAATCCTGTAAATGCTGCATATAAATTTCTTCTTTGAATTTAATGTTCTGCTTATACATGCTAGAAATAAAGACTAGCCCCAAACTTTTTATGGACATTTTATATAGACAAGAATAGAAAAACTTGTGTCCAAGGCCTGGTTAACTGTCATCACCTAATCAGGAGACAGAGAATAATGATAAGAAGGCAAAGCAGGAGGAGATGTAAACTCTGCATGGGAAATCAGAGGAGGAACACCACCAAGGATGCTGTTTTTAGATATTATCAACTTAAATGTCCATGTTTCAAAATTAGCTTACTTTAAATACATTTATGTCCAACTTAAAAAAAACCAAAACAATTCATACATGGCAGGGAGGCAAAGGCCTTATATGAGAGGGCCTTTTAACTATAAGTCCTCTCAAAAACAAGAGGGATCTCTGCTCTACAGTAAAAAGTTCCCTAAATAAGCAAACTTGCATAAAAATGCCTACTGAAAGTTTGGCTTTCACAAGACAAAAGTAGCAATGTATGCATATACTGCCACAGCATAACACATGGCAACTCTTGCTGCTTAAGAACAACTTCCCTGAAGTTAAGCGATTTGCAAGGAGCATTTTAGAATACATCCAGCAATAAACAATATTTTAAAATTCTGTATAAACACAGAATTAATTCAGAATACCAACCTGAAGATGTTCTTGTAAAGATAAAAGCAGTATAGCCAAAACCACAGACACCACTTAAACAACTTTTTCCAATCAAAGGACACCAAAATCACGACAGGGTGCTAACAGTACTAGCAATGTCTCACTGCTAAACATCATACTTGTGATTTGACAATTTGGCTGCAAAAATTAAGCTGCCCCAAACCAGAAAATATTTTACTAATACAACTAAATGCGTTTCTGTATTATGTTTCTACATCAAGTTATAAATAAACCAACATAGTTCAGTTCAACCTTCAAACAGCCCTCGGAAAACACAGAGATTAAAATACCTTCCCGGTAAACCAGCATGAGTATTTTTAACCATTATACAACCACAAAAAGTTACTGTGCCTCCAGTTTTAACTTGACCTTAGCGCTTTGTGAGAGGGACGGCGAGCGCGGCCAGGCCGCGCCCGAGGCGCCCCGCGGGGGATGCGCGGCTCGGACAGGTCCGGCTCCTTCCAGAACGGGCAGCACCGGCACGGCCTCTCCGGCACAGCCGTGAGCAGGAGCTCACCTCGCTATCGGCCAGCTCGCAAAAACATTCCCGTCCCAAAAGTCACTCTGCGCTTGTCCTACAAAGGGCACCACCAACTTTTCCTCCGGGCTGTTCACAAGCCAGCGGGCGGTGACTCCGCGCTGCCGGCGGTGACTCCGCGCCCGCCGCCGCCAGCCGCTCCCAGTCGGGAGCACCGGAGTTCGCTCGGCCTCGTTCCCCGCGAGGTGCGAGAGTGCCCGGGCGGCCCTGCCTCTCCGGAAGGCCAGGGAGCCCCAGCGGGGGGCGGGAGCGGGCCGGCAGCTCGGGCCGTCCTGCGCGGGGTCCCGCCCCTGGACGCTCACCGAGCCCGGCCGGGCGAAGTCAGCACCACGCACCCCCGATGGCGAAGCTCCCGCAGCTCCAGAGGCGGCCGGACACCGACTGGGGCTCCGCCGGCAGCCCGCAGCCCTGGGGGGCGGCGCTGCCCCGCCCATCGGCCGCGGCCCCCTCCCCTCTCCGCTGCCGTTCTCCGCCCTCGGCCCTCGGGGAGGGCTCCGCCGAGACCGGGCGGGGCCAGCGGCAGGAGGCGGAGGCGATAGCGGTCGCTGTCGGCCGGCGGGGCGGAGGGGCAGGCGGTGGCAGAGTCAGCGGTGCCGGGGGGGTACTGGTGTGTGCGGCCGCGCCCCGCGCAGTGACTGCGGGCGGGGGATGGCCGCCCACCCGTGGGACCGAGGGGTGTCAGGACGGGGGCGGGCTTGGGCCGCTGCAAAATGGCGGAGGCCGGTGGGGCCGCAGCTCCGTTCCAGCGGTGCAGCGGCTGCAGGGTCGGTGTGAGCCAGCCCCCTGTGAGGCTGCAGCGGCTGCAGTGGCTGCAGTGGTCGGTGTGAGCCAGCCCCCGGTGAGGCTGCAGCTCCGCTCCAGCGGTGCAGCGGCTGCAGGGTCGGTGTGAGCCAGCCCCCGGTGAGGCTGCAGCGGCTGCAGGGTCGGTGTGAGCCAGCCCCCGGTGAGGCTGCAGCTCCGCTCCAGCGGGGGAGCGGCGGCAGGGTCGGTGTGAGCCAGCCCCCTGTGAGGCTGCAGCGGCTGCAGGGTCGGTGTGAGCCAGCCCCCGGCGAGGGTGCAGCGGCGGCAGGGTCGGTGTGAGCCAGCCCCCGGTGAGGGTGCAGCGGCTGCAGGGTCGGTGTGAGCCAGCCCCGGTGCTGCACCGGACCTTCCGCCTCCTAGCGCGGGGTTTCTCGGTACAGGAGCGAAGGGAATGGGGAAAAAGGGCGGTATCCCAGTAGCTGATTTTTTTTTTAAATGTCCTCTAAGTTACTTCTACTACATCTACTAGCATTTCTGCCGCATGTGTGGAAGGCTGCTGGGCAGGAAGTGAACTGTAAACTTAAATGTAACTGTTGCTGTTGTTACGATGGTGAACTTAGTACATTTTAGAAATAATTTTTATTTTTGAGCTCTTTAAATAAATCAAGATCCCTATATGGTACTTTGAATAGCTTATAATTAAAACCCCAATGAATAAAAACTACAAAGTAGAATGGAGTAGAAAGATGAAGTTTAAATTTCAGTCATTCATATAGGTTACTTTGTTGATTTTCACAAGTTCCAAGTTTGCAGGAGATCATGGAGAGCTTTCATTTTTAAAAATGTCAGTTAAATCCTTTTGTTCACTACCTGCTGAGTTCCTTTTAATTCCCACATAAGAATGTGGTCCCCAGTGTCATTATTTCCTTGTCTTGGAAGGCATAAGACTTTTTTTTTTTTTAACACAAAACAAGTTTAAATAAACATGGCAAAGCTTCTGTTTACTTCAAATTTTTTTTTTTTTTTTTTACACAAAACAAGTTTAAATAAACATGACAAAGCTTCTGTTTACTTCAAAATAAACTTAAATTTGAAAAAAACCCCCACATTTAAGACAATCTCTTGTAGTCTGAGTGTAATGTGGTTTCATCAGGAATATGCAAGCCATGTGTTACCTTAGATTGACAGTATGACTTAACTCTGATATGACAAAGTTCTGCAATCTGCTCTCCCTGCTATTCACATTTCCTTCAAGATATTATTTTATACAATTGATTTGGTATTTAGTGGGTGTGCTTAACAGATGTAACATACTTAGGGAACAGGTGGAAATGAGGGTGGTAGCTGGAAAAGCAACTATAAAGGAAGTGTAAAATAAAGCCTCCCCTGCTGCTTTCCAGCACACGCAGAGTCACACATGGCAGAAGCAATTCCAGTTCAAGAGTAAAATTGCCACACTGGCTACTAACCCTCATAACAGCAAGGCTTGATGTAAAATATTCTTTGGTTGCTTTTGTCTCATCCTACACTGAAGATGCACATTGCTGAATTTGATCAGGTCCATCGTTAAAGCCAACTAAATCTGTGCAGTAAATGAATTGTCATGCACACCTTATATTCTCACATATGTTATATGAATACTGATAACACTAGTGAGAGTAAACCAACTCAGACATGATGACAGCTTCCATTATCAATTCCACTGATTTCACTTTGGCATTACTTGATCACAAATGATGAGTTCCCATCTGGCATTATCACAGTTGCAAATTGTTACAGTAGTTACTACAGGTACAGAGGATAAACATGGAAGTCCCTATAATAACATGGCACAGCCCCTGTTTAAATTTCAATTTCAGTTCTGACTCATGGCATCAGTATGGTTGTGGTTGGAAAGGACATCCTGACGTCAGCTGCTCTTCCCTCCTGCTCATGCAGGGCCACCTAGGGCTGGTTGCCCAGGACTATGTCCAGATGACTTCAGGAGGATCTCTAAGGATGGAGACTCCATCACCTTGGGCAGCCTGTGCCAGTGCTCGGTCGCCCTCCCAGTAAAAAAAGCACTTCCTGAAGTTCAGAGGGAACCTCCTGTGTTCCAGTTTGTGTGCACTGCCTCTGGTCTTGTAACCAACTGGACATCACTGGAAAGACCCTGGCTCCATCCTGTTTGCATTTTCCTTTCAGGTCTTCATGTACATTGATAAATCCCTCTGAGCTATCTCTTCTCAGGCTGAAGAGGATTATGATCAGGTTCTTAAAATTTTTAGAATGAGATGCCTCTGCCTGAATTAAGGTGCAAATGTGACCAGATGCCAGAGTCAGTAGTATGGATTTTATTTAACAGTAAATGAGAGAGAGAAAAGAGAAGAAAAAGAAAAGAAAAGAAAAGAAAAAGAAAGAAAAGAAAGAAAGAAAGAAAGAAAGAAAGAAAGAAAGAAAGAAAGAAAGAGAAAAAGAAAAGAAAAGAAAAGAAAAAGAAAGAAAAGAAAGAAAGAAAGAAAGAAAGAAAGAAAGAAAGAAAGAAAGAAAGAAAGAAAGAAAGAAAGAAAGAAAGAAAGAGAAAGAAAGAGAAAGAAAGGAAAGAAAAGAAAGAAAGGAGAAAAAAGATGGGAGGGAAGAAAAAGATAATGACAGATTCAGATTAAATAGAAAATACAACCACTCTGTGGATCTCAGTAGTGTCCTGTTGATCCTGTCCTGGTTTTCTTGGTGGTGAGGGTCCCCCGAAAACACAGGGTTCAATGGATTGATACACATTTGTGCCAGGTGGGAATGCTCAGGTATCTCCCCTGACGGGTGGGGGGCAATTTTGACACAGTCTCACAACAGACTGGATCTGTTGCATCCCTTTGCATCACATGCAAGGCCTCAGGAACCAGTCTGGGGAGCACTTTGGGGGTCTTTGATGGATTATCACACCCCTCAGCTGTCCTTCACATGAATGTGCCGTGGATGTGGCCTTCCCGGGGTGGGGGTTTTACAGCTGAGCCAGTTTGTGTGAGGGAGGATGGGTGTTCAGTATCTCTGACCAGAGGTTAGGCCACGCACCCAAAACTCTGCTCCCCCCTTGGTTGGGGACAGTCTGAACAAACCTGGCCTCAGCAGATGAGCCCGTGGGCTACAGCCTCCCCAACCTGAACCCAGCCAGGGATGATTTTCAGGACAGCTGTTGGGTTTGGTTATCTTGTGTTCTTCTCCCTCAGCCTTGTTTGCATTTCCCTAGACCTGAGATGATTGAGCAATACTGTCACCTTATCTCAGGTTCCCTTAGGTGGCTTAACCCACAGTCCAAGGTTGCATTCAGAGGCATAATCACAGTGGGGTGTGCTTTGATGGTCACAGCTTCTTTATACAATGTTCCCATAATGGGCAAAGCTCCTTCATAATGTTACAGCCATTAACCATAACATTTCAGTCTCTGACAACAGGCCCAGCTCATTTGACTTTTCCTCATCGGGGAGATGCTCCAGTGCATTCATCATCTTAGTGGCCTTTGTTGGACTGACTCCAGTGCCTCCATGCTCCTTGATGAGGGAGTCCAGAACTACACAACTACACACTTGTTTAACTGCATGAAGTTGCTGTCAGCCCAGATGAAAAAAACTTGTTGCAACAAGAACAAAATAAAAAAAAAAGCTATACCTTCTGTGCTAAAGAATCAATAATCCTTTTATAAGTATTTTGAAAGTTTACAGAGTGATGTTGGACTTAAGCTGATTTCTGTAAACATTTTTTACTTGAGATGAGGAAATGTAATGGAAATGGCTGTCTGAACACCTGAGGTCCACTACTGAGATACAGGCTGAAATTAACAGCTTTTCCATATAATCATTACTGAGTTCTAGAAATATACTTGGGATATCTAATAATCTGAGCAACTCTTATGTTGCTTCTGTTAAACTGCATGTAATATAAACTGATATTTTCACATTTTGTTGTGAAGTTTGTATTTCTATACTTAGGCATGTGTTTGGTATTGAAATGCTTAAGAAAAGTCTGTCTTCTAGGAAATTAATTTGTAGCTGCAAAAGACTATGCTAAGCAACATTTAAATACATTTTATTATTAAGTCACTCAACTCAAACTGATTTGCCTATATTACAGAAATGAGACCATGCTTATAGCATTGCTGGCATACAAGTAGTTTCATATCAATCCAGAGGGAAAACTAACCACACTTCCTAAAAGGAAGAGAGAAAGCAGTGACCATCCAAGAAAACAGACCTGCATAGAGTGTGATTCATTCCAATGAATAGCCTTCAGCTCCATATGTTTTTCACAACACCTCTGAAAATGAATTTCTTTAGCCCATGGTATACTCAGAAACAGATTTGGCATAGTTACTCTTGATGGTTTTGGAGTATATTAATCCTAGCAAAAACCTTGTCAGCAGTGTTCTTGTAACAGTAAGAAGAGGTGAAAAATTAATAATAGAAAAATACCATGTACATCTTCAGTAGTTATGAAAGGAAGTCCATTATAAAAATGAAAATGTCTGAGTGATGCTAAGCAAACTGTCCTAAAACCTGTCTCAAAAATAATGACTTCTTTTCTTGCCACGTCTTACCAATTAAGACAAGAGCTGTTATTTCAAAATAATAGGTTTAGTTGTTTACTCTGTGTACCAATTTTAACAGTATAATTTAATTGATGGAAGCATTACATCACCATAATATTAGTGCAATAAAAGCTGCAGCATCCCTCATGAGTATCTGGATAATATTGTTTCCTTAGACTAAGGATCACAAAATCAGATTTCTTTTTATATTTTTAAAGCAGTGTATAATTTAAAGTGGCAGGTATTTTCTGTCTGAAAGAGCACAATACTTTAAGCACAGAAAAGGGAATCCAGAGAATCAACAGTCTGACAGGAACAATTAAGATGTTAGTGCAATTTGGATGGACATTCAGTTGAAAGAATTAATAAAAGGGTGGGAGGAAATTGAAGGAAAAACACAAGAAGTGGGCACAAAAAGTAGATAAAAATAGGAATTGAAGAATTTTGTGAAGATGATGATGAAGACTCTTCTTCCCAGATCTGCATATTAAATTTCCCTTTGTTACCTCAGGGTTGGAGTAGCTTCCACATAAGTACTGTTTTCATGCACTAAAGTACGTAGGGTAATGTGAGCATCATTCCCTGTCCACTGCTCTTTTAATCTCTCTTTATTCCACTGTCCTTGTGCCAAATACTCTGGGTGGCAGCACAAAAGTATTGTTCATTATCACTGCTTTATAGAAAAGCATCACCTTCATTCTCCCATTAGCTCTCAGCCAGGAGGAAAAGGTTGACATTTTCCTTTTCAAAAGAATACCTACACCAAAGGAAGCCATAGGTGACTTAGGTGGCACCAGATGTTCAGTTTTGCCCTTACTTCTCAGACATCTTTCCTAATCATGGGCAGGCACTGTGAAAGAGGAAATGTTTTTAAAACTAGGCACAGGTACAATCATGTGCAGGTGAGACAGTGAAGGTCTGACACAGCAGCTGTTAGGAGGTAAGCCCTGGGTTGGATGCATTCCCTGGAACAGGTAAGGGGGAGCCTGCTCCTCTTCCAGTTTCTTGAATGTTCTAGATTTGTTCTATTCACTCTGAGACAACTACTGATTTAATTCCTAATGCACAATACAAATTAGCTTGCTGAACTCTGGAAGCACCACCTGAATCAAAGTTGCACTGTTCTGCTACAGTCTAGAGAAAGCAGGGCAGTTTTCCTATGGGAAAGAATAGCACCTTAAATTTTATAGGTGAAAAAACAGCAACAAGTATCAACAAAGTCTGGAACTCTTATCATTAATCAGTTTGGTGTTGCCAGAGATTAAATTTGGTCTAAAATTGAACTGGACATATTCAAGCACTAAGGATTTCTTCACAGAAATAGCTTCAACAGTTTGTTAGTAGTTGGTCAGTAAATGAGGTAACATTAAGTACCATGGCCCCTCTCAAATAACATATTTAACATGGATGGGTTTGGGTCAACCTTTCAAATTGGAAGGTATGCCACAAATTTCAGCCTGTAAATTGATCCATCAGTGTTCTTGCCTTTTCAAGCTTAATCTTTGCTCACAGTGACCTCTAGTGTGAGTGGATGAGGCAATGCAGTGGATCCAAGGCAGTGCACAAAGAACTTCAGATGTGTTCATGCTGTTACCAGGATGAGGGGACACGCGTGTGCCATCTGTTTGACTGTGGGACACACTGCATTAAGCATGCAAAACATGAACATTCCTTCAGCCATACCAAATAAAGAATTTAAAGATTTCTTCATTCCTGTGCCATTTTGATCAGATTTTTCTTTATCAAAAACTCCATGAATGGTTTGATACATTTGGTAACAGGTTCAGGTAATTTTCAGCATTCCCAAGTGCAAGAGATTGCTCATACTTTCTGAAACCTCGCACTGGACTTTTTCTGAAAGATACAAATCAGAAGGCAGTGATGCAACAATTTCTGTAAGAACTGCTGTAAAATGTACAGATTCTTCAAACCCTGCCCACACTATAGCTACGAATTAACTTCGGTAGTTAAGCATTTACATGAATATATTACATATATTTTTTTCAGCCAAGTACATTGAAGAGACCATTTCTCTCCTCTCTTCTGCAGAACAATTTACATAAAATAAGGGCAGGAAAAAAGCTCTAAAGCAAAGATTTTTTTTGTTTGGTTTCTCCAAAATTGCAGGAGAAAAAAAGTGGAGGATATAATTATAGGAAGTAGTTTAGTAGGAAATGTTACATATTAAAGTGTTTGGCAGTGCTAAATTGCAATTTGGTAGTTAGAGAGAATTTAGAATTAGCTAATTCACTCCTTGACTATTAAGAATTAAAGCTGTAAGCCTATTCACACATTTCAGAAGGAAGTAATCTTGGATTTACTTTGGACAAACAGAGATGACCATTCCTTTTTCAGAGAAGTTCACATGGCTTGAAATATAAACAGTCAATACTGTGCAAAAGACCCTGGAATTTTTTTTTCCTATAAACTACTTTCTGTCCCTCCTAGGATTACACCTGGTACATAGCAGCAAATGTGGACATGTTGTTCTCCAACCACAAAACATCACATATGAATTGCTGTCTGAAAATTGCTTCGCTACATTTCAGTTTTAGGCATGTTTAATATAAAAGAATTCTGTACTAGAGATTGTGCAGAATGTAATTAAGGTTTCAAAAAGGTGCAAAACTGTCACATTGAAAATTTAATTTCTGACAGGAAATATATGCTATTAGTCAGATCAAATTCTGTCATATTATGGCTTTGGGCATTTAATCAGAAAGCAGGACTTGCTCTGGTAACCATTTCCTGATATTCAACATTCAGGTAAGGTGAATTCTATTTGCACACTAGAATGCCTTTAATGTCTCAGAAGGACATTACAGATCATCTAGTTCCAATGCTCCTGCAATGGGCAGGGGTGCCACCCACTAGATCAGATTGCCCAGAGCCCCATCCCTGGAAGTGTTTAAGGCCAGGCTGGACAGGCAACCTCTTCTAGTGCCTCCCCAACCTCTGAGTAAAGAATTTCTGCCGAATATCCACCTGTCCTCTTCCAGTTTAAAACTGTTCCCCCTTGTCCTGTCACTATTGGGCTGTATAAAGAGTTTCTCTCCATGTTTTTTTAAGCTCCCTTTGGATACTAGAATGTGGTGCAAGGTCTACCCAGAGCCTTCTCCAGGCAGAACAGCCCCAATTCTCAGCCTGTCTGCACTAGAGGTGCTTTGTGGCTTGCTCTGGACTGCTCTAACAGGTCCACACCCTTCTCATTTTGGGGGCTGCAGAGCTGGACATGACACTCCAGGTGGGGTCTCTCAAGGGCAGAGTGGAGAGGGGAGAAATCAGCTCCCTCAGCTGCTGGCGGTGCCTCTTTTGACACAGCCCAGGCCAGGCTTGGCCTTCTGGGCTGCAAATGTGCACTGCTGTGGCGTGTCCAGGTTCTGGTTCACCACAATCCCCAAGTCCTTCTCTGACAGGCTTCCTTCAATTAATTCTTCTCCCAGTCTTGACTCATGACAGGGATTACCCTCACCCCAGTGCAATACCTTGCACTTGGATTGTTGAATTTATGATATTCTATTGGACCCACTTCTCAAGCTTGCCTAGGTACCTCTGGATGGCATCCCCTTCTTCTGTTGCATCAAGGAATTCTTAAATGGAGAATTTCAGAATTATTACCTGCAAAGTTCACATTATTCATTGTCAGTTACATAAAATAATAAAGAAAAAGGGTTCAGTCAATTTAAAATGCATATTTAAACCTCTGTTCTTCATCCATTAGGCTATCTTCCCAAAAACTTTTAAATACAATTTTCTGCCATATTTCATATATAATAAGAAAATGATATTTTTCTACTATATTTCACATTTAAAAGCTTGTTCAGATTTTATTTATACATGCTAGTACTCCAGTTGTGTTGATTAACATCAAAAGAACTGGATTTTAGTAATTTAACAGTGCCTTTACCTGACATTAAAAGGAGTGTAGGGACAGATTGCAGTTCTTTAATAATGATTTTTAATAATGTTTTTTCTTAGCAAATTTAATAATCTAATTATTCTCATGATGCCAGATGTAGTTAGACTGTATTCTTGCAGGATGGTGTTGGTCAGCTTGAGGTATTTCAACATCTTCCCAATCTTGTCTGCAATTAGTACGTGTCACACACAAGACTCCCACCACCAGGTGGCAATAAAACCTCTTCATTCTTTAAAGCTTTTGCAATTATTTTAGATGGTAGAAACGTCTGTTGTGTACTAATTAGATGGGGAAAATCGTGATTTCTAATAAGGTGATAGAAAATTATTTTTCTGAACTCTCAAGGTATGAGTATTTACTAAAAGCCTGGGAACAGACAGCAGCGTGCTCAGCAATAGTCACTGTTGTGTTCTTAACAGCTATTTCAAGGTAAATACAAGTAATATATTCCACCTGGTTCCTAAGAAACTGAAATAATTTTGTCTTTTGATGAAACTGGAGAGACCAGACAGTGTGAAATGCTAATTTACTAGTGGGAGCTTAAATCTCAAAGAAGTTTCATAATTATAGTTCGTATTTAGACTGATCAAATTCATGTCTTCAGCTACAAAAGAAATACTCTTTTTAGACTTAATCCCAGTGTGTGTGCTGTGTGTACAGCCCTTTTCTATAAGTGCTGTACAGCTGCTATATTCCTATCCTGTATTTCTACTCCTATCCTGTTTTTGAAGGAGAAAAGCCCTGCACACATACAGCCTTAGTCGACTGCCACTAGTGGTGAAGTGCCAGTAGCAAAACCTGCATGAAGATGCACTGATTTGCCCCCTACTTTTCTTTGATAGTTTCTGGCATCTGTTTCTCACCCCGTTCATCCTAATGCCTTGCAAAAATCTCTTTTCCTCTTATTTCTTAATGATAAATTATATTTTTCTGCTTTATGTATTACATCACCCTTAATTTTACCAGCCCTTCTTCCAGCACAGGCATGCATGCAGAAATATGTCTGTACATCATTCCTGGACCCAAGCAGGCCTTAATATGATGAGTAGCAGACTGATGCAACTTTGGCCTGAAGTTTTACATACTTTCTGGAGAAAATTTTCTTTTTAATTTTGAAACAGTTAATGTATAATGCAGATTAACAAACTCAGTGTGGTGAGTTAACCCTGGCTAAATGCCAGGTGCTGGCTACAGTCACTCCATCACTGCACTGAGCTGGGCAGGAGAGAAAAAAGGAAAGGCTCATGGGTCCAGATAAGGGCAGGGAGAAATCACTCACCAGTCACTCTTATGGGCACAACAGACTCAACTTGGGGAATTTAATTTGTTACCTATAAAATGAGAGAGGGACAATGAAAAAAACCAAACAACTCTTCTTGGGCTCAACTTCACTGACATCTTCTCAACATCCTCCCCACAGCAGCACAGGGGGATGGGGGTCAGGGGACTGCAGTTAGTTTATCTCAGGTTATCTCTGCTGCTCCTTCCTCCTCAGAAGGAGAGCTCCTCACGCTCTTCCCCTGCTCCAATGCAGGAGACAGTCCTCCATGAACATCTCCAACATGAGTCCTTCCCATAAGGAGCCTCAGATTGCTGCCTTGACTCAGGCCACACATCTGCCCTTGTCTGTAGCTCTCTATCTGCAAGAGCTACTTAACTGCCCTTCTGAAGGACTTCACAAATTGTTAAATAAGGCAAAAATATAGCAAAAGTTACTATCGCTCTTTAGGCAAAATGATATGCTTGAAGAAAAGGCCATCGAAGCTTGTGGACATATAAACAGATGTTTATGCATAGATGTTTATTTCAGGTCTTATGAAACAACAAAAAATTTGTAATATATTAAATATCAGCAAAAATCCATCTAAAAATTAACCTCATGTTCTTAGTTAAGCTTAGTTATACTTACATCTGTCCCCGTTTAGATTGTTCACAGTTAAGAATACAGAATTTTACATTAAAGGATACAGTAATATTTTTTCCTATCTCCTCCTTCCTCCACAGAAAAAGCCACCAAAACCCCCAAACCAAGCAGCTATGCAGAACAGTATCTGGCTTTTGGTATGGACAATTTGTTCCTCTCCAGTGATAAATGCATTTATAATGCATTTCCATCAGTCACAGCTACAACAAGAGATATGCTTCTGAGATTCTCTTCCTACAAATACTGCTCCTGATGAACAAATAAATAATGTAATTCTGGCTTTCATAAAAAGGAATACCAGCATATTTTCAACATATGACAAGATCTGCTGTTCTCTGTTTGCATTTCTCTGTTTTCCCCAACATATTAATCACCAGATACCATTGTATTCTGTATTGAATTCAGAATTCATAGGTGCATTTCACTGAAGGAGATAACCTAGTTTTCTAAATGGAATTAGAATTTATCAACAGCTTAAAACAAACAAGTTATGACATTTCCCACATCTCACTGCTGACAATTGACTTCAGTCAGTCTCCTGCTGACTTTGTTAACAGCAAAGGAAACTATTGAAAAAAATCACTCTATGATTACAAAACCAGTACTGGAGGACATTCAAACCCATTTCTCTACTACCTGTATCCCTATACTACTTCAGGAGCCACTTTACTGTAATTGATCCAGGAAAGATTAAATAAAATGATTCCTGATATTCAAAGACAATCTGTTACAGTTCACTTATTTTATCATTACAATGATTCAAATAAATCGGGAGAAAAAAACCCCAAACCACTCAAGAATTTTACACAGTATGTTACATTTTATAGAGCTAATCTATGATCCAGTATAGCTCAATAACAGGATGGATCAAGAAGCCAAAGAAGGATGAAGAATAACTGGCTGTGTACTAGTACACAAGGGATTACAGTAGATTAAAAAATGATAAATCAGAAATGTCATTCTATTTCAGATAAAAGCAAGTGCCATTGTGGCACGCAAGGCATACAGGAGGTAATCCCTTCACTACCCGGGATTGTAAGGCCACAGCTGCCACACTTCAAAATCCAGGTCCAAACTTTGGAAAGAGGTAAATCACATGGATAAAGTCTAGTGGAGAGCAGTGAGTCAGAAACCTAGATGGAATTTAGGGAAAAAATGTGGGAAAATTGGTCTTTTGGCCTTGGCAAAGAAGATACTTCAAAATATGCAAAATGTTTTGCAAAGAGGATGGTTTTTAGTACTCAAAGGGGTTAGAACAGGAAGTAATAACTTGCATCATATGAGATTTAGATTAGACATTAGAACTTTACAAGAATACTGTAGCGGGCCATCTGTGCAACCGTCATCAGAGGGTTTCTTTAAGAGGAGGCAATACAAACTGCTGTAAGGGATATCCAGGTATTAGGAATAATGCTTCAGAGAACAAGATAGTTCAAATAATGTATCAACATTTTGTTCAACTTTGAGATTTTTATCAACATGTCTTTATTATTCAGATAATTCAGTGATTCACACTTTGTGAATCACTCAAATAATTTTTGAGGAGCTTCAGAACATTGATAAGTATTCAATTCCAACTGCATGTTGCAATATATCACTTTTTAAAGGTATAATATTTAGAATATTCCCTTATTCCTTCCTACCTCTGTTAATCTCACTAATGTGGGTCAGAATACCTAAAAAGCTTTTTCTGCTGGACACAGCTGAGACTACTGGTCAGAGACTTATTTAGTAAGAGCCAAATTTAGATATCCAATCAGCATAATGCTTTGCTAACACAATGTTTGATAATATTCACAGTTAGGAATTTGAAAGCCAGTAATAAATCTGCCTTTTATTTTTTGTGGTTTTGTTGACATACTTATGTGAATCATTGCATTCATTAAGCTTCATGAATAGAGATCTTAACTTTACACATGATCAAGGTGTCATTCATCTGGTCTTAATATAAAACTTTCAATAGCAGAGTGGGAATAAGACAAGAAGCTCTTGGGGCACAGGATAAAAAAAAAGGACCAATTTAATTCTTGAGTCAGACTCCCTTTAGTTGTCTAACCTGGCATTTTAGTGGAGCGAGAGAGAGCAGGGAGGGTTGGGTTTTTTTTAAGTTATGTGTTGTGGTTTCACCACAGGCAGCTGCTTGCTCACTCCCCCAGTCAGCAGGATCAGGAAGTGAATTGAAAAAGTAAAAGCTGGAAAACTCATGAGTTGAGATAAAGACAGAGTAACGGAGAAAACAAAAACCACACACACAATCAAAGTAAAATGAGGAATTAATTCACTGCTTCCCATGGGCAGGCAGGTGCTCAGCCATCTCCAGTACAGCAGGATCCATCACATGTAATGGTGATTTGGAAAGATAAACAAAGGCAAACACCATCACTCCAAATACCCCCTTACCTACTTCTTCCCCACTTCATATACTAAGCATGATGTCTCATCATTTGGAATATCCCTTTGGTCAGTTTGGGTCACCTGTCCTGGCTGTGTCTCCTCCCAGCCTCCCATTCACCTCCAACTTCCCTGCCAGAGTGGAGGGTGAAAAAGCAGAAAAGGCCTTGGCTCTGTGTAAGTTCTGCTCAGCAACAGTGAAAACATTTCTGTGTTATCAACCCTGTATTCAGCACAAATCCACAACACAGCCCCACACCTGCTACTGTGAAGAAAGTAGTCTCTACCCGAGCCAAAACAAGCACATCCTTAAGATCAAAAAGATTATTTCATAAAAATGCAATTTGAGGTTCACAAAATTTTTTTTGGCTATAAATTTTTTAACTCACCTAAAATCTTTCCTTTGGGCAATTCTCAAAGTCTTTGGAATATGCTAAGACTTTTTATGGTTAGGGCCCAAGCTACTTGAAATGATTCATAAAAGAACACAATCTAATAGGGAAAGTTACCTAAATAATTCAATACTGTTATACCCTTTGATAGGTACATGAGGAACAGAGAACGCCTTTGGAGGCTCTGTTTCATTTTCACTTTAGGCAAGAGAACATTCCTTTTTTAAAGCAGAGAAATACTTTGCCTTACACTGCCTCATGTCTGGCACCACAAAGTGTTTTATACATACTGTGCTTGACTCATTCCATGTGAGCAAGAAAGGCTTCTGTAGGAGATAGGCAGGCTATATTCCAAATGCAGTTGTACTGACATCTTAAATAAATAAAAAAATAAGCTAGGGAAATAATGCAGAAATTCCAAGCACATCTGGTTGCTTTATGAGCTTTACCTTTTTTAGCAGATTAAACACATTTCATACACTGAGCTCTGGGGTACGAATAGTGTTCTCTTTGCTTCTTCTAGCCCTGCAGCCTCCTTAGTGGAGCTTTGGGAAATTGGAAAGACTGCACAGAGGGAGAATTAATTTGCACGCAGGATCTGCAGCCTAAATTTGTCATCCTGGCAGCCCTCTCTTTTTGAAGTAAATCATGAATCACCACCAAGGGAAGAGCCACAGAGGATAAAGTCCATGTTACAAAGTACTGTGGCTGGAGGCAGCCTTCGAGAGCCCGCATGGAGAGCGGCCACGCTGCCTCTGGAAGCAGCACAGCCATGAGCCCCTGGGCCATGAACAACCAGCTCCTGCACAGTGTGAGCTGTGGGACCTCAGCAGCTTGGTCACCTCTGTGGCTGACTGCCCTTTCCTCCACCATACATCCCTTGTATCTTCTCACAGCCTAATTTACTGATACCTCCAGCTTCCCACTTGATCTGTTTGAACCCACTATGATGTTACTGTGGCCAGACAAAAACTGAGAGCCTTTTTCAAACTGTTGTATGTATAATACCATCTTATGGCAGTACTCACAACAGTTTCATAGTGTTACTGTTTATCTGAGCCTGCAATTACACAGTTTAATTAATTTTTTTTGGACATGCATCCCCGTTTTTTCACAGTCTTTATTTGCCATGTGACTCCACCCTCCATCACAAAATGGTACTGGCAATCTCCACCAGCATATATTGCTGTTGGCCTAGAGGGTTGGTGTAGGTCCCTCCCAACTGAGCTGCTCTATTCTAGGCCCAATTATTTTTCTAAAGAAAAAAGGGGGCCATAAGAAAATGTAAGTGCACTCCATATTGTTTGGACAGAAGTCTGTGTTTACACATGCTTAATTACTGAAGTTGTTACTGAACTCTGAGCAGTGTACTTTAAGGCAATAACCAATTTGGTACTTTTCCTAAGGACAAACATTCTAAAGACAGAGCTAATGTCATTAATCCTGTCTAAACTTTCTGCTTATTGCAGCTTGTTTTATTGAATTTAGGTGAAATTGCCTTTAAAGTGGTATAAGGAGACCAAAACTATATGGGCAATTAATGCAATTTTTTTTTTCCTTACCATAATATTAATTATTTCTGATGCAATTAATTTTTAAACTTGAGAAATAATTTAATTTTTCTCTGTTTCACATTAAGTTATCACTTAACAGAAATTAATCTACTTAACAAAGATTATACTTTTATTACATACAAAAGCATTCAAGTTCTGCACCACCAGAAATCAAAGAGGAAGGAACAATTTCAGTTATTTTGCTTCTGAACATTTACAAGAATATGATAGTACAGAAGGAGTTTTGGTACCTTCACTGACTATGGTAATGCATCTCTAGGATGAGTAATGAAAGGCCTCATTTCATCTTCCACAAGGTAAACTCCCTGAATAAAGGATAACATAGAGATGTTTTCACCTTTGGTTAGCAACTGATGTTATCCAGTTTTTACCTCTAAAGAAAAGACCACATTCAGTATTCAAAGTCCTGCTCTGTCTTTGAAGAGAGCTGCTCCCAAGTGAGACACAGCAGACCTTACACATCTATGCTCAGTTGCATACTGCGTTCCAAAGATAAACAAATCTTTGGCTCATTTTTTCTTTTAATATGGAAAAGGGAAGGAATTTATCAGACTATCTGTTCACGTCCCTATCACCCTTTATTTCTTCTCAAAAGTCATCTTTATGAGAGCAACCTTTTTTCATTCTCTAAGAAACTACATCCAGGGGAATGCCTCAATATTCCCCTCAAACAAAGATCTTGCATGACAGCAGTAAAGTATTTATTGATTTTGCATACTGATTGAAGATTTACATCAATGTGCATAACTGAAGATGTGGTAGATCTTAAAGGGCATTTCCAACTAGCTGCTATCCTTTGAAATGATGCATAACCTTGTATCATGTCCTGAACCTGCAGTTTTGAATCCATAGATGCAAGACAAGTATACCTATCCTCTAAACATATAAACTACTGTACCAGTACTAAAATATTCAGTATGATTAAATACTGACATTAATTAGAGGATCAATAAAGGGTACTTTCATTTCTTTTTCCTTTGCACATTAAGTTTCTATAAGAGGGATGCTACAACTCAAGAATTGACAAACTTACATAATATTATTGATATATACAATATTATAAGACTTGTCTTCAGAAAGTCAAGGTAGTCATTAGCAACTCATTCTTAAAAAAAATAAGAAAAAATAATCATGAAGAGAAAAATGGTCCACCAAAATGTCATGATTTTAACAGCCATGTTTAACAGCCTTTTTCCAACAAAGAGAAAAAATAATCATGAAGAGAAAAATGGTCCACCAAAATGTCATGAGTTTAACAGCCTTTTTCCAACAAACCTCTGACTAGCTCAGTACATCACGTAGTAAAGCAAGCGTGAGTGAGCCACGGGCACACATCCTCAGAGAATTACTTCTAAGAAGTATAATGGCTGTTATTTTTACACTTTTAATCCCCAGCCTCTCCTTATTACAGCTAATCATCTCAGCAAATGCATTAAAGAGGGCTCTGCAGGTAGTGTAGCATGAGAAATCAATTGCCATCCAAAGTTCTAGTGCTTGCTTCTATAGCAGCATCTTTGGCCACACATGGGTTAATATATTGTGAATCTTCCATTTTCCCTTTTGTTTTAACATAAGTCAAATGCTTTATTCCCATACTCTACAGCATAGTCATTAACTTCATCTATTTATATTGTCATTTTTAATTTGATAGGTGACTGCACAGCAAGGCAGCTTTTAACCAAGTCAGTTGTACATAAAGCCTATAATAAATCCTAATTTCAGGGTGTATATTCCCAGAAGACTCTTCCCTCTCTATTAAGGAATAAGTGACTTCTCTAAAACAGGTGCATACATATCTGCTCAGACACGTGCTGACACACAAAAGAAAGGAATATTGTACAATCTATCCAGTACAATACAGAAACACAACTTATTGTTAAACTACATATTTCAACCCTTAATTGCAGTCTTCTTCCTTAGGCCGCTATTTATACCTGTGCATGTTAATGATTCTTTATTAAAAGCAGGAATTTGTAACACATGCTATTTCTGGATACCATCACCCACTAAGGCAGAACCCATCACTAGGGTGAGAAAGATGGGAGAACACCACTTCCCCTTTGGAACAGCAGACACTTATCCTGTGTTTAGAAATTCAGCAGCATGGTAGGTGATTTTTTTTTTTTTGGCATGTGTTGGTGCCACTATGAATTTTGCACAAAACTGTACAGCAAGACAGATTCTCTTGGGGTGTGTAAAAGGCACCTCTGCTCCAGGGCCAAGGTAGCCTTGCCAGAGATTCGCCCACAATGCAGAGAGGGAGCCCAGGCATCCCATACACAGACACTTAGCAGCCAGCTCTCTGAGCAAAACACATCTCAAGTACAGAAAATCAGGCCAGCTCTTTTCAGCAAGCTTGAATCTGAATATAGAGTTTCTTAAAAAAACTTAAATAAATACTAAAACATGACTGTTTTAAATGCAAATCCACTGCAAGTTTCACAATGCCACAATAACTTAGAATAAACCTAATTCCATTTCAATGACTCTGAGTCTCCCAGGCTTTCTGAAGGAGATGTCTTGAATCCAACTTTTCTAGAAAAATCATTCCCACAAAAGATCACACCCAAATCCTTTAAAGTGCATAATTGTAGTCAGTCAACTTAAGGTACCCCCTAAAAGAAATTTTCTCTTGCTTGTCCTGAGCAGTATTAAGATTCATAACAATCAGTGCTGTAAGAAGTTTTAAATACAGCCACATATTGTACATAATTGTACTGTTGCTATGCACTATTATATAACTGCCTGCAGATGGCTGCATTTCAATGGGAAAATAACACACTGTATAAAAAACCCCTGTTCTTTGAGGGTGTATTTCTAATTTCTAAATAATAGTATTGATAATATTAACAATAATAAACAACGATAATAAAAAAATATAATCAGTGCAACCCTTTTACATTTACAGCAGCAAATAGGCTGGTCCCCTCTGTGTAAATCAGTTTCAAATGTGCTCTAGGATTTTTTTTTTTTTTAATAGAAGAATGTAAAAGCTTAAGGCATTACAAAAAGAACTGAAATTTAAAAACTCATGCTTTGAGTTTTAACCAAATAGGAGCACCACCTCTGTTTATAAGAGATGTTTATTAGGATTAAAAGGCAAAATTAGAGCAAGGAGTCTGATATTCTTCTGCTAGTCTGCAGGCTTAAAGCTCTTTAAAATGAGAATATCAATATTAAAAATGAATTAACTTTTCAATTATGGCCTGTCCTTTAAATTTTATTTTGCTTTCTACTTAATATAGTTACTGCAGCATGAGTGCAATAAAGTCAAAGTGCTTCTAATTCTAAATTGCGCAGTTGTAAAGTTACCAGAAGGTTTTTAGGGCATTTTTAAAGTGTTGCTTTGAAGAGTCATTTTTATTCTTCCTGAAATAAATGAAGAATTTGCATTGATTTTTAAGGAATTCAGAACAGAGCATTGTCTTGCTGATGTCTCACTTTTCAGATCCAATACTTCATTCTGCTTTACCAGTCACTAATAGCAGCGGTAGGAAGCTGGTAACACACTAGCCAAACAACAGTAGTAATAAATCAGCAGATAGCTGGGCAAAATATTTCTCTTCCTTGGCAGACATCTGTGTTTCACAGCTCCACACTCTGTTTGTGTTGTTCAGAACCTTCCCACATCAGCAGGGACACCACAGTCACCAGGACATATCAGGATTAATTTTTGCTGACCCACCAAATTCCAGTGTGAACTTGGGTTTGACCCAGTAGTTTTCTTCCAGTAAGATACAACACTGCTGTAAATAAACAGGCAAACAAAAACCAGGCCAGATTACAAATTTTTACTTTTACCTAATTTACCAGCCTTTTGGCTATTCCATGACCACTAACAGCACTTGTTCTTTGGGGATGGGACCATCTTTACAGTAAATCTGTGCAGCACAGACAGTGCAGAGTGTCCCTCAGCTTCCAGGTATTAATGGATATCAAAGTCCAAGCTCTCAAAAGAATGCTTTAGGGCTCATGGAGTGATGGTTGCTCTCCAGCTGAATGGAACAGCAGGTATTAGAGCCATGTCTGACAGGATGATAATATTTTTGACTCTGTGCAGACAAGATAATTACCTTACTTTTAAATTAAATCAAATTCTTGCTAATTAAAAAAAAAAAAAGCTGAAACATTTCTATTAATGAAAAATACTGAGAACAAAGCGCTAGCTAAAATATAAACTATACTTTCTTCTTTACTTTCAAGTAATTTCAAGTGAAAATTATTTAATAAGAAAATATTTTGCATGTAACAACCGTATGCACCAACCCATTACAAGCAAATCCTATACAGAACATCCTGCCTTTTTTCAGAAGACAACATTGCATCCTTGCACAAGACATAACACTAATATAACATCATGGATAAATTATTTATGAGCTCCAATTTCCTCTCTCCCTGACCAAGGCCAGAACTAAGGCCCCAGATTCCTACTCTTATGAAAAACAGTTAGATAGCAGCTAAAACATAACAAGCTGCTTATTCTGGTTTCATTAATCCAGACTTGGAACACAACCACTAATAAATGTGTTGGCATTTTTTAAAAGCCTAAGTATCAAACATTTATACCTGAAATTTTCTTAGAAAATTGTAAAAATTAACTATATGAAGTAATTAACACCATCTGGGACATTCAATTTGTATTGATTTTAAAATCAAAAGCAGCATTTTCTCTTACAGAGAAGGAACTTTTGGGGTTATTATGGCTACAAGAATTCCTTTAAGTCTTGTTTGAAATGCTTCCCTTTGGAAAGAGATTTAAGTGTTGCTTCACACCACCCAGCAATGCATATTCCCTTTTAGTCTCATAAGGTGTTTCTGTTTAATTGCCTTGACTGTTAAAATGTGCATTCCAATTTGGATTTTAATCATTCAGTGTGGCCATCAATAGAGTTAGTTTTATCTGCCATACTGAAGTGTTCCCTTCTCAAATTTCTGTGCCTTTGATGCTGCCCTGAGCTGTCTCTCTGCTGAACTCCATCAACCTACTTCTTTGAGCACGTTCTGAGGCTGATGCATTTCTTGTATATTATGATTCCTGTTCAAATCTCTTTTCCCATAGCCATCTTGTCTTTTCAGACTTAAGTACAAACCTAGCACTCCAGCAGCAGCAGCAACAACGGCAAAACAAATGGAGTGGTAAACTTGTTTATTTTCTCCTTGATTTGGGGCCAGTTTACACAAATACTGCATAAACCATCAATATAACACTGAGCCTGTTGTCATGACTGTTCCCCATCCCTGAGGTCTTGGTGCTTGGCTCACAGAAACACATTTCTTCTGCATTCACTGGGTCATCACTGAATCTGGATCAACAGAAATATAACCACGAACAGCATTTTAGTAAAGGTGCGTTCACAGCCGATGTACATCGGCACGGAGGAGTCAGTCTGGTTTGAAATCTCCAGCAAAGCCTGGGCCCGGGAGCTTCAAGCTCTTCCATTCTGACAAAAGAACGAGGTTTTAAATGGTATCAGGATTCACAGGCGACCGACAGCTGAGCTGATCTGACAACTCCGTGTCTAATTCTTGTGTGACATAAAAAATTAAACGGGTCCATCCCCTCGGCACTCTGTGCCGGACGTGCCCGCACCTGCTGAAGCGAGGGCCGAGCGAGGGGCCCCGGTCCCCATGGGCGCACGGCACCGGCGGCTCTCCCGGAGCCGCAGCCCCGCGGATCCAGCGCGGAGCCGGCGCTGCCGAGCGCCCCGAGCGGCGGCGGGCGCGGGGC